>NC_142875.1:4559621-4711136 GCF_051225735.1 Oryctolagus cuniculus | reverse complement strand
ATACTTAATAAATTTTCGTGTATGCATTGAAGTAATGGAAGAGAGAAAAGTCAGTGAAGGTGCTGGGTAGACTAAAAAGGGATTGGGACCAGCATTGTAGCCCAGTAGGAAAAGCCACCTCCCGCAACGGCCAGCATCCCAAGAGCACCAGTTCACATCGTGGCTGCTGCACTTCTAATCCGGCTCCCCACTAGCGGCCTGGGAAAAGCAGCAGAAGATGGCCTCAGTGTTTGGGTCCCTGCCACTCAAGTAGGAGACCCAAAACAAGCTCCTGGGTTTAGCCTGGTCCAAGCCCTGGCCATTGCAGCCATCTAGGGGAGTGAACCAGCGGATAGAAGAACTCTGACTTTCAAATAAATCTTTAAAAAAAAAGAGGGGGGTGCAATTTTATATCATCCAACTACTGAAAATTTTACTTGTTACAATAGCCGGCCTTAGGAATGGGGCTGACCACTTGCCCAAGAGGGCTTAAAAAATAAATCTCATTGGATACTTGGCATTCAAGTAAATACTCACTGACAGTAACCCAGTTGTGCTAGATATGGGTAAGAAACTGAAAGATCGGCCGGTGCCGCGGCTCACTAGGCTAATCCTCCGCCTTGTGGCACCAGCACACCGGGTTCTAGTCCCGGTGGGGGCACCGGATTCTGTCCCAGTTGCCCCTCTTCCAGGCCAGCTCTCTGCTGTGGCCAGGGAGTGCAGTGGAGGATGGCCCAAGTGTTTGGGCCCTGCACCCCATGGGAGACCAGGAGAAGCACCTGGCTCCTGTCATCGGATCAGTGCCGGCCAGGGCGGCCATTGGAGGGTGAACCAACGGCAAAGGAAGACCTTTCTCTCTGTCTCTCTCTCTCACTGTCCACTCTGCCTGTCAAAAAATAAAAATAAAAAATAAATAAATAAAAAGAAACTGAAAGATCTTTTACATGAAACTCCCTGGAAAATCTCAACATTGGAGTCATGTTCTCATGCTATGGTTACTAAAAAAATTTTTTTTGCTAACTTCTAGCATGGTACCACCAGGGTCCCGCTGCCCATGCCCTTGACCTCTAAGACTAGAAGAAAGTAGTGGAGTTGTGCCTGTCAGCTGAAATAAGCAAATAAACAGCCTAGAAAACCAGAGGAGGCTGGATCCAATTTGCAAATTATACTGGTATGAATTCAAGGGGAAATTATGGCAATTTAAGGATATTACATTTCTAAATTTAACACTAGGCAGTCAATTTTTCCCTCAGAATTCTAGTTGGTTTCCAGGAAGCAGTAATGAGCATTGAGTGACAACTTGCTCAAAAATAGGTAACAAGTTTACCAGGGCAATTTATTATTGTATGGGTCAGGTGTCTGCAATAGCAGTTAAGCTGCAGGTTGAGACACCCACATCCCACATCAGGGCGTCTGGGTCCAAGCCCTGGCACCACTCCTGAGTCCAGCTTCCTGCCAGTGGACGTCCTGGAATGCAGGTGATGGCTCAGGTGACTGGGGAGTGGACTGGCAGATGACACCTCGCTCACTCTCACTCTCCCTCTCCAGATTAGGCCATTCAATGGTTTCTGTCTCTATAATTATTAAACTTTTAAAAAGTATTATTGAATGGCCTAATCTGGATAAAGAATCCTTAAAGTGCTCCATAATATTTAGAGTGAAAGCCATTAGGAGAGATTTGATGGAAACCTTCCATCCTCTAAATATGCACTTTTAAATGCCACATTTTCACTCCGCTGCACAGAATGTTGAGATGTTGCAGGGAGATGACTCCCCTAGATGCTGCTGGACTCTGTGGACTACAAAAGATGCCACAGCAAAGGGACCCCAAAACAATGAGAGTTATGATTTTCTAATTTTGATCTGTTAAACTACATAAATCTAAATGGCTTCACGAACAACACAGTGACAGTGAAGGAGCATCATGGGAAAGCAGGCGCTACCCTCCGCATGCACCAGTGTCAGCCTCCTGACAGCAGGGCAGACACAGAGGGGCCGCCCCTGCCCCAGGACACACAGGGGAGGGTGGCAGTCGCCAAGTTGAATTTGGTCTCCCACGCGAGACCAGGGCTCCTTCCCTGCACACGGATCTGCTTCGGGCAGTTGGTTCCCATCTCTGTGACTCGCCGGACACAGGAAACGGGCGGTTTCACTGTCCTCCCCCTCTCTGGGTCCAGAATCAGCCAGTCCCCAAATCTTGCCCGAAATTCCCTGTCCCAGCCTTGTGATTGTGTCCTCTCCTCTCCTTTCCTATTGTTGGCTTTCCAAAGCAGAAATGGAAGCACACAAATCTCTTCTGCATTCTGATCAGTGTTTCCCATGCTCTGGGCACTAAACACCACAGCAAGTCCCAGCCCACATCCTGGGCTCGTCTCTCGCCTGCCTAGCTGGAGCCAACAAGGGCCTATCCTGTGTGCTCTGTAGGCTCTCCGTCCTGCAGTCTTTCACTTACTCATCTTCTGTCTGGCACACTCTTTGTTACACATCTTTAGCATCAATTATGCACACAGCACTACCCTGGTGCAGAGGATCAACAGGTAAAAAGATGGACGACTTCTGCTTCTCATTGCTCTCCACTTCGCATCCTTGAGCCTGGAACTCAGAGTTCATTTCCTTTCTTTGAGACGCCTACTTGCCTCTCCTTGTTAGCACGCCCCATGAGCTCCTGGTACACATGCCTTAGCTCCCTGAAGAGTTCCCTCAACCAAAAGGCAGTTTCCACCCAGCTCCTCTGATGTGCTCAGCATTGGGCAGATTCCGGGCACTCAACACTGCCTGGTTGAACAGATCATGTATTTTTTTCCACCATGGAAGTATACTGAAACACTACCACTCTGTTCTCACATGAGGGCACATGCTTGTGCTGATCAGTCATTTGAAAAAAATAATGTGTGCTCTATAATTTCCAGCATTCCATTTACAACAAAAAGTCAAGTCGCAATGAACAATGTCATACTATCCAAATTCATTCATTTAGATAGTTACCAAAAACACAGACATACCTCAGGATTGAATATGAAACTATCATAAAATAAAACTAGTATTGGTCAGTAGAAACATAAATTATTCCATGTATAATAATCATAATTATTTTGCCTCAAATACATTTAAGAGAATTAAGGAATTAAAGACAAAAGAAAAATCTGCATATAACCCATATACCATAAAATTGCACAGTTTAAATCATTGTATATGGCACTGATTTGGTGGGTGACCCTAGACAATTGGCATAAAATAATCACCCTGGAGACAGGCAGCTAGAGATGGGGATACAAATGTGTTTAGGGAAAGTAATTATCCTTGGTTTATGTTCCCAACAGCCCACTCGTAGAGCAGTCAGAATGACTGTAGTAAACCAGGTGGCTTCCCCACGTTGGATCTCTAAGAGCAGACCGTTACAGTGGCCATGCAGCCCCCCTCAGCATGCCTCTGTCACCTCTCGGGACCTGCAGCTGCAAACGTGCCACCTGCATGCTTTATGGCAGAGGCATAGGTAATATGTTAGAGTGTCTGAAATAACTTTACCCTTGATCACTAGAAACTAAGCATGTTTATTCCCCACCCTCCCTGGCATGGATGAGAGGAGGGGGATGTAGCAGGTTATAGGGGCTATCTGCCATTTTCTGATCTCTCTTTTTCCCCCACAAGAAAAAAATGAAATGCATGGTTTCAAATTTCCTAAATTATACAAGTAATAAGCATTAAAATTGAGAAATGAAATGCCTTATTTAATCTTGTGTGCAATTAATTCTCAGACTTAGTGACTGTGGGAGCAAATTCATACCCTCAGTTCAAATTTCTTGTATTGTGGCAAAATATTATTTTCAACAAACAATGCATAAATGCATTCACAACAGAATTACCATACAGAAATATAAGGTGCAGTAAATTATTGAATACTATTCCTACACCTGAATGATTCTTCAGACTGATAAAAATCAAAGCAGGAAATTGAAAGTTTAGGGCTTCAAAAATAAATGATGCAGGTGGTGCCATGGGTTAAAGCACTGGCCTGCGGCTCCTATATGGGCACCAGTTTGAGTCCTGGCTGCTCCACTTCCAATCCACCTCTCTGCTATGGCCTGGGAAAGCAAAAGATGACCCAAATCCTTGGGCCCCTGCACCTGCATGGGAGACCTAGAAGAATCTCCTGGCTTCAGATGAGCTCAGCTCTGGCCATTGCGGTCATTTTGGGAGTGAACCAGCAGATGGAAGACCTCTCTTGCTCTCTGACTCTACCTCTCTCTGGAACTCTTTCAAATAGATAAAACAAATCTTTAAAAAAATTAAATAAATGATCCAAGAGTGTTAAGATTCCACAAAAATATAAGAGCATTAATTTTCACCAAAAAGAAATTCCTTAAGAACCAATAAATGGTTCCTAAGAAAGCAGCACTTGTAGAATTTTTTTTATTATTCTTTCCACGCTGCATTACCTAAATGTAATAAAATGAAAAATGTATTAATGATAAATGAACTCAGAAGATTTCAATGTGGTGCTTTCTACAAACAATAATGTATGCCGAAAGCAAATGTTATCTGGCGAGTTCTGGGCCTCCCTCATTAACATGCTGTCTGATTTAGCGAAATGACTTTTTTCTCTTCAGGCCTCATTTGGTTTATTTATCAAAGGGGACTGTAACGATCGCCTACTTTGCAGGGCTGCGGTGGCACCCAAGTGCTGTTGCAGTCTAGATATGTGCCCCACAGCGAACACATCATCAGCACCGTCGTGTCAGTGATCACACCAAGCAGTGTTTACAATCCAATGTTCATGACAGTTTGGAATGTTCTATACCAAAGGAATATCTTTTATGTTTTTCTCCCTGGAAAAATATAAATTTCCACTTCGTTTTTTTACATATTTCTTCAAAGATTTTTATTTTCTGCCTGATAAAAATCTGTTTTTCTGACTTCCTGCACCACAGATTTTCCCGAGCATCAGTAGGTTCTCCTGCTGTCAACATGGTCACGAGTAGCGTCTCCTGTCTCCTAGAGAACCACAGACGATGCAGGAGAAGAGAAAACATGGCATCGAAGCAGGGGCTTCCCTATTCCAATTTTCATTTTTCCTAGTTATGGCAGAATTCCCGCTCTAGAGAGAAAAATGACTCCTTGATAGATTAGGAGAACAATATAGAAACAATACAGTAATAGGAAAGAAGGGGATTTGGAAAGTTACTCTGGCGCTCTCTCTAGACGTGATCGTAATGGTAGCTACATCTGGGAAGCCAGCACACCCAAATCAAAGTGCTCTGGGCCAGCCTCACACAGGATCCACCCCCAGACCTGGAGAAAAGTGACAGACAAGTCTACGAAAATGCAAAGCTGCTTTCATCAACTGACTTCGAGAACCACTCATCGCAGTACCTCCTGCCCCTCACTCATGATCAGCATCCCTAGAGCTAACTGCCCACCCCCATCCTGATTTCTGGCACCATTTCTCTTTCCTTCTTGCTCTCAACATCCGTGTCCATTACTTAATTTCATCATCTCTCTGCAGATAATCCCTCAATAAATACCTTGGCCCTGTCCTGTTTGAGTGCTTTTTCTCCTATATTCATTTCACTCCATCAGTGACTAACTGTTGTCCATTCTCATTTCAAAATCTCCAAAGTCCTGTTTTTCACTTTGCATCCAAATGTCATTCCATGAATTGTCTTGTGTCTGTCCACAGAGGTGGAGCATTAGCATCTTGACCACTCTTCCTTCAATCTCCTGCCTCTCTTCTGCACCCTTCACCCTTCAATCAGGTTAACAATTCTACGCGTTGTGTATGTGCAATCATATTATTCATATCTAACATATATGAAACCAAACATATATGTTAATAAAAATATGCTGTGATGTGTGGAGAAATAAATTTACTCCAAAATACTTGTCATTAATATCCAAATTCTCCTTATGAGATTCAGTTTCTGTTCAAAGGACATTCAGACTACATTTTTAAGAATTTTATTTGTATATTTCATTCATTTAAAAGAGAGAAACAGCGATTTTCCACGCACAGGTTCCTCCCTAAGTACCAGCAGGAGCCGGGGCTGGGCGGGGAGCCAGGAAGTCCACATGGGTCTTCCACACAGGAAGCAGAGCCATCACCTGCCCCCACACAGGAGGTGCATTAGCAGAAGCGGGGGGAGAAGCAGAGGCAGGACTTGAACTCAGACACTGCGGTATGGGTTGTGAGTGTCCCAAACCAGTACCTTAACTGCTGGGCCAAATACCCTTCCTGGATTACCGTTTTTCTTAACTCAGCTGCAGTCACATAGGATGATTAAGTGCTACAAAAATATAGTGTGTAATTTTATATTTTCTTTTTCCCCAATGCTGTTTCCTCAGGGGAGATGTTATTTCTCTTTTGTCCATTTAAGAAATTCTAAAATCTATCAAACCCTAACTTAAATGTCACAGTCTATAACTGCCCCTGATTTCTGAATCCAAAATAATTTTTCCCTTTAGTCTCTACATTGGTTTTTATATTTTATCTTGATGAAATTGTTATATAAATGATACATATAATCCCTTCTATTAAATTATGAGTTCAGAGAGGATACAAAATGTATCCTGTTTGTCATTATAGTTACCTTAAGTTCTAAGATATGTGTTTGGCTTTGGCAGAAATTAAAACATAAACAACTTTGCATTTTATATGCTAACTCTTTACATTGTTTTCACTGACATCTGGGAAAATTAATCATGGTAGTATAATTTTTTTCTTCAATATTTTCATAAGTCTTGAAAAGAAAATCTAAGCAGTAAAAATATTTTAATATTGGTTAGTACTGAATGTGTAATGAACAGAATTATTAATAGTGGTATTTTAAAATTGAAAGATCTTAAAAGTTCCATGAAAGAATAAAACTTCACTCATTTCAGGTAGATGTTAAAGCTTTATGTAGAGTAGATGCTATAATATCCATGCAGTTGTATTTTTATGCAAATTAAGAAACTATACCAACCAGATGTTACCCATATAAACACAGTGAACTGCTTTAATGAATTTAATGTTTGAGTTACAGTGATGTTTATTAACTATTTAAGTAACACTGCTAAGATATTTGAAGATGGTTTGGTCACTTAGAGTGGTGAGGAGGAGTGCCTGCAAAGGGTCTGTTTGGTGCATGCACAGAGAACATACAACACTGCCTTTTCCTGCCTTAGGTCTAACTAGAATTGTCACACGGGGTCATGTCAATGAGAACGCAGTCCTGATAGCTGTGTGCTATAGCATTAACATTCAAGCATCTCCTTACTGATGTGTAAATTTACTCATGACTATTTAGAAGTCTTAATCGCCAAATATTATTACATTGTATAAACTCCTCATGGTTGAAAGCTGTCCATATTGTTATTTTCCCTAAGCCAAATCTTCTGCTTTGAAGAACTTTTAAAAAATTTGTAAATGAAGTGGCATTATTTCTATCTATGTTATGATTTTATGAAGCTTATTACTTCTTGGTTTTACTGAGATATGATTAGCAACTCTCAATAAATAATCACTGTGCCACAGAAGTAGTCAAGTTTTCATAAAGTAGAAGTTACTGAGCTTTTAACATATACACTGATTTGTTTCCATCATTCTCCCACAGTAAATATCACAGTGAACAATGAAACTAGAGCTATAACTAAGTTGACGGAAAATTACAATTATTTTATGAAACAGCATTATAGATCTTGAAGGTTTGGGAGTGCAAATATAGTCCATAAAGAAACACACAAAACACATGAGCCTACCTAGAGAAATGCAAAGTACTGAACTCCTCCTATAACATTAATTACATTTTGAAGAGCTCAACAATAACTTCTGGAAAATTCATACTTGATTTATTATTTATGTATTGGATTGTTTTTTCATAAGATTGGCTATATATTAATTTTTAAAAAGCACATGGAAAGTTCAATTAAAAGAAATTTGATGCAAAAATGTTTTCAACTCCTGCTTAGTTGATTCATAATATACATTTCCATGAATTTTTTGAAGACCCTCTTTTTTCTTCTTCTTCTTTTTTTTTTTTTTTTTTTTTTTGACAGGCAGAGTGGACAGTGAGAGAGAGAGACAGAAAGGTCTTCCTTTTGCCGTTGGTTCACCCTCCAATGGCCGCTGTGGCCGGCACACCACACTGATCCGATGGCAGGAGCCAGGTACTTATCCTGGTCTCCCATGGGGTGCAGGGCCCAAGTACTTGGGCCATCCTCCACTGCACTCCCTGGCCACAGCAGAGAGCTGGCCTGGAAGAGGGGCAACCGGGACAGAATCCGGTGCCCCGACTGGGACTAGAACCCGGTGTGCCGGCGCCGCAAGGTGGAGGATTTGTCTAGTGAGCCGCGGCGCCGGCCCTGAAGACCCTCTTATGATTAAACTGTTACATATTTCATGCACAGCAGATAATGAATTCAGTTTCTGTCAATGGTAGAAATTTTCTTCTGGAAATTCTGTAGACTGCATGAAGGAAACAAGCAAACAATTTTTTGTTATGACACTACAATGAGGCCTGTGTGTTCAAATAGTAGGAGGGAGGTATTCTTCTAATATAAATACATGAGGCCTCCCATATCTGTGAATAAACAGACAACTAACTGTGTATTGGAGATGGGAGTGATCTGTGGTCCTGAACTGCTGAACTTTAAGACCACGAGGTCAATTGAGAAGAACGGTTAAATTGTTGTTTTTGTCATTGATGCTATTGTTTCTCATTGTTGGGAATGAGATGTAAAAATATAATCAATTCGTGTAACAAAAATATGTGAGCTTTGGAGTTTACAGAATAAAATGTGAGGGACAAAAACAAGCTACCAGCATATTATCTTATACTTTTCCAATTCGTCAAAAGAAAAACAGAAAGCAAACTGAAGTAGAAGACCATCAAGTCTTGTTTAAGGAGAATATCTTTGTGATTGGACAACAGAGGTTGTGCCAAATGTATGGGAATAGATTCGCTAATTTTCATGCAAAATGCCATTGGAAGACATAACTTTCTGATAGTATTTGCTTGCATTTCTCACTCGCTTCCCTACTTTTAGAAGTATCTTTCCTCACATGTAAGGTATCTCACCTATCTGTGCCATCTCACCTGGTTTTTGACTTGTTTTCAACCTCTCTCCAATCACAGAGAACATCTTGTGCGTCTGTTCTCATGCCCTAATCTGTTGTTTCAAACAACTTTCACCCTTTGTACCCACAGAGCTTTGTACTTCTCCACATCACTGTGGAACTTCTGGGAAGGGTCCCTCCTGCTGAGTCTCACACTTCCTCAGCACATCATCCATTACCAGTCTAGCTTCTGTTGGCTTTTTTGTATTTTGGTAGTACAACCAAAGGCTGTGTTGCTTTTCTATCCCTCTTATCCATCCATACAACCATTCACCAATCCTTCTGTCCTTTCATACACATATACATACATCTATCTATCATCCATTCAACTTTCAAACCATATGTACATACATCCATCTATCCATCCATCCTTACACACATATGTATGTCCAAACATGTATACATCATCCTCCTAATAAATAGTGTCAGGTACTCTGTTAAGTGTTCTGAATATACAGAGGATGAAAATAAAGTCTGCTCTCAATGCGCTGTTTTGTGTGGGCATACAGACAAGAAATGAAAGATAAATCCTAAGTCTGAAGTCTCTCTTTAGGTTATATGGTGATCATTGCTGTCTTTCTTGTAATACTGTCTCCTCTGGAATATGATGGCATTTGAAGAATATCAACAGACATTCCATAGCCAGGTCAAGGATGCCTTAATTTCTGAATGTCATGTTGAGAAGTAAACTTGCTTTCATTCAGTTGGATACACCAAGAAGCTGATAAACAGAGGATTCTACCCACACGCTGTTCTTCCTTTTCAAGGAGTGGGGGGCATCAAAGCGGAAAAAGGGAGCAAAGACTGAGGGTCAAATGACATTTGCTCAGGGCCATATATTTGCAAGGCTTTCTGGGAGCGGTTACTACCTTTCAGTACTTGGAGGTGCTGAAAGGAATGGAGTCCTTGTACCACACATATTCTGGGAAGAGAGTTTCTGGAGGATAAATCCCAGTCCCAAAAAGCCCCTCATCAGGCTACCTGGATTACGTGGTGTCAAATTGGGATTTATAGAGTTAGAATTGCCTGTATCTTCCACATAAGACCAGAATTGGTCCTAGAAACACAGCTGAACAAACCCAAGATTTCCAGTTTGAAGGGAAAAATAGCCAACTACATTCCTGCAGGTTGAGGACACTCAGGAATTATGAAGAATCGGAACTTAACTTGCAAAAGTCATACTCCATTACCTTCCTTTTGGTCCCTTCAAGCTAAATATGGCCTTGCTAATGCATACTCTCATTCCACCAGGCACTTTGTGATAGTGACCATGATTGTATGGCATATTGCTCTAATTCTTCAGCTTAGCACAGTGTCTTAGGAATAGTAAGTTCTCAGAAAATACCTACTGCATAAACAAATAAAATATTTTCTAATCATCTAATTGAAAAAGCCTCTTGTTCTCACTAGAGTATAAGTCCTATGAGGTAGGGAACAAAATTGACCCTGTTCATTCTGAATTTTCAGTGCTCATATGACAGTCACATAAAGAGAAGGTACTCAGTACCTTAAACAAATGAGTGATTATAATTTATTACTTGTAAGATTCTATCTCAATGTATTTTAGACTTTACTCATATTTTTTTTTTCAAGGTGAAACAATCGTCTTATGTACATACTACCTGTGTGGTAGCCCCTGGATCCCAACACTGTCTTATAAACTTCGGCTAAAATCAATCAACTAAAGTAAAATTTTATGTTCCCATAACTACTTACAAATATTAACCACATTCCATTGGCCACTGAGCAAAGCCTGGACATGAAGGCTCTTAGGAGCATATTACACACTCGCTGACACTAATTTCCCCAAAATGAATCTGCTCACTTCAGTCGGAAATGTGTGTGTGCCTGTACGTCCACACGCTCTCCGCCCTCTGTCCTCCCCTCCCTATCTTCCTCCTCCGAGATACATTCTCATAATCTGGACCTTCTTGTGGCCCTGTCTAATTCTGTTGGCTTTTTTGTATTTTGGTAGTACAACCAAAGGCTGTGTTCTTTTCTATCCTTCTTATCCATCCATACAACCATTCACCAATCCTTCTTTCCTTTCATACACATATACATACATCTATCTATCATCCATTCAACTATCAAACTATATGTACATACAACCATCTATCCATCCATCCTTACACACATATGTATGTCCAAACATGTACACATCATCCTAATTTGCAGTTCTTTACTTGTATGGATATCTACATTGGCTCTAACTTATCACCAGTTCCTTGCTCGGCAAATGGTCACTGATTTGGTATCTGTGAGCATAGGGTGGAGTTTTGTTGTTTTGGGGCAGATTTTGAAGCCAGTGCTGTCTGTTCTCACTCTCTAGCCTTGCTTATGGGAACCAAGCTTGTAGAGCCCCACTTCCCCACCCAGAAAGGTCAGATCCCTGTGTGCTTATTCATAAGCTCCTAGGAAGTTGTTTCTTTACCTCAAATATCACTTGAATCCTCCACAGTACCATCGACAGTGTTTGCACAAGGGTTCAATAAATACCTCTTTCAAAAGAGATGCACAGTATGATGCTTTCTTATCCTATACTTCCAAAGGAAGTTTGTGGTCCTCTCAGGCGGAGATTTTTAGGAATATCACTGTGTCTAATTGCCTGAATCGCACCCCTATTTTAAAAATGGAATCTACATTCAGATCTGACACTGCGTTTGAATGAATTATTCCAAACTCTTTATAGTACACCCCACAAGCAGACTAAAATGCCCCTCAGACCTGCTACCCATGGCTCTGCATCTACCTTGTGTCAAGGTACTAACATGCAAATTCACTTCTTCAAAACCTTCCAGGAAGAAGCTTATGGTCTTTGAGAGTCCAAAATGCAAAGTGACAATTTCTAGTTGACTATTGGGAAGGTTAATCTGTTTCCCTTACCTACAATATAACCTTTCCCATCATGCTTACAGGCTCACCTCTTAATAGAAAACACATGTCTTCCAGGACTCACTGCACTGATATTTCTGTCACAGTGCCTGCTGCTTCCAGTGATTTCCCAGCTGTAGTCTATAGCTTAAAAACCACAGGAGACAATGATTTAGCAAAAATATGGTATTATTTCACATTCTACTCCATAATCAACACTGGGAACCTGGCAGCAAAGTATCCATGTCATGCATTACTGCATGTTCAGGCAAAAATCACCTGTGTTACTGTACTCTCACATGCATACTTAAAAATTCCTCATCATTTATTCTACATACTCCCTATTAGTATTTACTCAAAAATAGGAATATGAGCACAAATGGCAGTTAGTATCTACATATGCTTCAAAGCCCACCTTCAAAAGTGCAAAATATGTCTCTAGAAATGAAAACAAATATTTCTTTGAAGACTAAAAATATTTCTGTGCTTACATGTGATTTTTTTTACTCATTTATATTTTTGTTAGCAGAGTCTATCAAATTTGCTTTGTTACAGCATTTTTTAGAAAAAAAGAAAACTTTCTGCCCACTTTGTAGGTGGCTTCTTCCTCCATATCCCTTTCAAGTAGTTACTATTATGAATTCATTGCAACTTAGCATCTATACTTACCCTGGCATATTGTATATATGTGTGTGCGTGTGTACATAAACATATATGTAGGTGGCACTGTAACATCATACACCCCCTTATATGATGCCACAAGAAAGATATTTCTTTTCTGTGGAATTTTTTCCTAAAACTCACAACCCTAGGCAAACCCTGAGAAAAAAAAAAATAGACAAACCAAGACTAGGACACGTGCCACGGGACACCGTTGTCTTCACACTGTCAAGGTCATGAACAGTAAACATAGCAAGAAACTATCCCAGATCAGAGAAGCCTGAGGAGGCAGAACAACAGAAGCACCTTGCGTTTAACCCTGGGACACAGAGGACATCATGTGCAGAATGGTGAGGTCCAGTCAAGTCTTGTCATTCATCATGCCAACAAAAAGGCGGCAATAGTTTAAACTGATCATTAGATTATTTGTAAAAGAGACTTTCATTCTCTTTATCCTTCCTTTACCTTTTAAAATGCTTATCTTGGGCTGGCGCCGTAGCTCACTTGGCTAATCCTATGACTGCAGCACCGGCACCCAGGGTTCTAATTCCAGCTGGGGTGCCGGGTTCTAGTCCTGGTTGCTCCTCTTCCAGTGCAGCTCTCTTCTGTGGCCCGGGAAGGCAGCTGAGGGTGGTCCAGATGCTTGGGTCCCTGCACCCACATGGGAGGCCGGGAGGAAGCACCAAAGTCTGAAATGGTCAGCTAAACTGCTATAATTAAACCAAAACTTTATGAGGTGTGACTATCAACTCAGATTTCTGGGACCTGCTCTCCCCGGAATGAAGCCTCCGTCAAGTGCTTGCAGGGCTGTGGTCAACAAACAATGCAGCGAGGCTGTGACAGCGGAGCAGGAGCTGCTCCGTAAGCATGCGTGGAGACAGCTGACCAAGGCACTGCTGTCAGGAACACTTCTGCGGCTGCACCGTGACAGATCAATCACACAAATTCGATCACTATTATCTCTTTCCTCTACTTGGAAAGGCAGGCCACCTCCTCTGTCTGTGCAGGTCCTGCCTTTCAGGCCCAGCATGGCTGTCCCCTCCCTGTGCGGTCTGTCTTTGCTGGAGGACTCTAATGTAGTGAAATTCTCCATCATGGTCATCGAATTGTGCCTTCAATAGCCACACCCTTGCTTCCACCTGCAGAAGTGCAATGGGTGCCCCACTTACCTTCCCGGAACTGCTCTGCCCTGGGCTTCCATTCCTTCCCCAGGTAAATCCACGCCTACGCTGTGGCCCCCACTCTTCCCGGGATGAAGGCACATCTCCTTGCCGTGACAAAGAGCCCCCTCCGGGACTTGCCCTGTGCCCCTGCCCAGCTCCCCAGGACTCAGTGGGCCCACGGCCCGTGCCTCTCCTAGGAGCTTCTGCTCTCTCTCCCTCTCCATCAAGTGATGCCCTGTAAATCTGTCACAGGCCAGCTCTTCACAAAAGACTTCCATGACCTCCCAGAGGCCTCCTCTGTCCCTCGATACAGGTGCACCATGCCTCTGTGTGGTTAAGGATACTGGTCTTGCAGCCAAACAACCTGGGCTGGAAACTCGATTGTGCTTTTTAAAGGCTGTGTGATGCTGATCAACTTTGTCCATCTTCATGGTCTCAGCTATCTTGATTTTGAAATGGAGATGATAGTTGCACTTGTTCCGTAAGACTGATGAACAATCAACAATTCAATACATGTAAAGGGGGTCCTTATAGTGTTGGCATCCAGTACACACTCAGTATTATTATTCTAGCATCTCCTAGCAGACTACACTTTACTTTTTTTTTAAAGATTTTATTTATTTGACAGGTAGAGTTACAGAGAAACAGAGAGAAAGGTCTTCCTTCCATTGGTTCACTCCCCAAATGGCCGCAATGGCTGGAGCTGCGCTGATCCGAAGCCAGGAGCCAGGAGCTTCCTCCTGGTCTCCCAAGCGGGTGCGGGAGCCCAGGGACCCGAGCCATCTTCCACTGCTATCCCAGGCCATAGCAGAGAGCTGGGCAGGAAGAGGAGCAGCCAGGACTAGAACTGGTGCCCAAATGGGATGCCGGCACCTCAGGCGGAGGATTAACCTATGGCATCACTACTCCGGCCCCGACTACACCTTCCTTAAAAGCAAAGACATTTCCTGATTCCTTGCCCTGGTGACACATTGAGGGTACATGACTAGCTCTCAATAACAGAATAAAAAGTTACTATTTCCATATTGATGAGACATTCAAATAATTATATTAAGTACATAACTGTGTTTTCTCACTACATTGTCTGTTCACAGTCATGACCCTATTAAGGTGGCGGCCATATTTGTTTTGACTCTAATAGCTAACATCACCCCTGACATGAAGTGAGCATTTGTTGGCTTAGGAATAGATTAATTCCTTATGAGGCTATTTTCTTTGAGAATTTCCTCAACAACCCACATTTTGGATGACACGTCACTGGACAGAGAAAACTGAAAGGGATCATTCTCATATAGCACAAAGCCTGGGGAAACCTTCCCCAGATTTGAGAACATAGGGGCAGAAATGCAGGAGAGGAAGTCCTGAGTCCGATACCATAGACAGGAGATTCTGTTCTGTAGGAATCCAGATTAAGGGACTAAGATAACGGATTCAGACAGAAATTTGCTCATTTTCTAACTCCATTTTGTACGCGTGCACATTCCATCCACTCTGCACATGAAAATAGAGGTAAACACGGAGTCCTTGGAAAAGCAACAACACCGTGACTGCAGTTCTGCTCTGTGAGAACCCTTGGTGGTGTGAGAAGGCACCCAGAGTCCAGGGTGCGCGGGCAGGCCTTCCTCACTGTTACGCAGTCATAAATCACACTGGCTTTGCACCAGTGCCCTTACGAATTTCAGTTTGCCACTTCAGTGACCAATGTCAGAAGTATGAAAGTAGACGATAAAGTAATAAATGGTTTACTGTCCGCCCAGGACATGAGGACATAAAACCCAACACAGATCTAGTAGCTGCAGAGCCGTTGCTACACTTGCTGTTTTTCACCTGTGAGTTCTGTTCCAAAAGTATCTGAATGTTACAAAGGCGAGGTGGTACTGTAATAGCAAACGCATGATTTGCAAACAAACATGATTTGCTATAAACATGCGGATACAGATAAATGCTTTCATATGCTGACTTCATTTTTTTAGTTATATTCCCAGGAATGAGACAGCTGGATCATGCTGAAGATTTATTTTTAGATTTCTTTAAAAAAAAGATTTATTCATTTGAAAGTCAGAGTTAGAGAGAGAGAATGAGAGGCACAGAGAGGATATTTGTAGGTTTCTGAGGGATCTTCCATAATGGTTGTACCAGTTTACAGCCCCACCAAAGGTGTATTAAGGTATCTTTTTTCATGAGAACTTTCTCTCCTTGATTTGAACTCTTGTCTCAATCCATGATTTAGCCTCAGTTCTCATGTGACGTTTTAAAAGTGTTTAACATAAAACATTAATTCTGATTTAACTATTGAGTATATCATCAAATCTCGGAGGATAATTCAAAAGAAATAAATTTCTGTCCTTGGAGAAATAATTAGAAATATTTCTACCAAATAGTTCTATTCTGAACTAGTCCATTCCTATGTAGGTGCCAGATTTCTTGTGTGTGTGTGTTTGTCTCTAACCAGAGGGTGAAGTTTCTCAACCAACAACATAACTACAGAATGTGCCTCAGGGACCACCAGCAGTCAAAAAACTGTAGGCTTGAGGCTGCTGTCCCACAGAGCAAGCAGGAACCTCATTTACATGCTTAACACAGAAGAGCGTGCACGAGGGACAGCAGAAAAAAGCATCACAGATAATGGTGCAACAGGACCAGAAACATGCCGGCTGGCAAGTGGCAGTGGGGGAACCAGGTTAGAAGTGGGAAGCAGAAAAGTGGTATTTTTATCAAAAGGAAGGGCAGCTGATAGCACTTTTCAACAAGGGTAGGAAAGCCCGTTTAGCATTACCACTAATATAGAAAGAAGTTTGCCTGCATCAAATGTAAGCTACTCTGATAGAGAAGACCACAGTCAGCTCACCAGAAGGCTTTTCCTTGCAAGGAGAAGGCAGGCTTTGGACTCAAGCATTCCACTTAACCTTGCTTGCACTCCACCTCATTATTTATGGGACCCTGCAGAAGCTCATGGAAATCCCACAACCTCAGTTTTCTCATTGGATTGAGTCATAGGCCTCAAAAGATGGTTAAGACAATTGTGGTGGACAGTGTGCCTTCTTCCCTCCCACCTAGTAGGTACCAATCGCTTTGTTTATGACAAAAACAGGCCCTAGACACAGTTAGAAAATTGCAACAGAGATAGAGCAAGTTAGCACACTGAGTCATGTCATAATGTCTGTCGTAGCCAGCTGTTTATTTCTAAAATGGAATACCCCCTAGACAGGCTGCTTATGAGGGAAGGAGGCTTATGTTGGTTCACGGTTTGAGAGTTCACAGTTCCAGACGCGGCTCACTGCCTGGGGAGGTCTCAGATGACAGTGTGGCAGAGTGCTTGAAGAGGATGATCACCCGGACGGCCAGGAAGCAGAGCCAGCGATGGGCCCCACTCAGTATCCTTCTTGTGAGATCTCTGGGCGCACGCCCCCAAGGACCTGAGCACCCGCCCCAGGCATCACAACGGGATCAAGCTCCCCATCCTCCCACCTTGCCTTCTTAGTACCATCTCGTCATCACTTTGAGACGTATCCGTCTGCACGTGGCTGGGAGCCACATCCTGCTGTGACCATAACAGTGCCCCAGAGCGGCAACCCAGAGAAGTCCATTCACCCACAAGATTCACAAGATTCAGTGCCTGTCAGGTCTGGGGAGCTGAACCCCAGGTGAGCACAGCCTGACTTGGCTTTGACTTTATTACTACAGGCTCCTAAAACCACAGAACTGCAACCTAATTGTAGTATTCAGCCAAACATTATTTGCACTATCATACCAATACGCACACTTGTGGAGTACCTACTGAAGACTAAGACATTTTCCTAATGATAAGAAGGGCATTCCCAGTACTCTCTTTGCTGCATTGAGAATCGTGTTACATTTTCTCTTTCTTCCCCTTTTTCTGTTCAGCTAACTCTGGGCTTATCTGATCTGAAGGATCCTAAAGAGCCCCTGCTAGTGAGAGGTGGCTTTCTTTAAAATTGTTCCACCCAAGCGCCCAGGAATAACGTTTTTTGGAGACAGAGGGTTGGCTGCACAATCGTTAAGAACAAACTGCTTCCTACGACACAAAAACAGTGGCATGCCTCAAACATCCCACAGGCACTATCGGAATCCAGCCACCCAAAACCGGCTCCCTAGAGCAGCAAGAACCACGCCACCTCCAGACCAGTGCGTTCTGTTTGCTCCTAATTAACTGTTTGTTTTTCTGTTTACTTGCAGATGTAACCTGCACCCTGCAAGTCAGGAATCCAGTTTTATTTCACAAATACATTAAACCAACATTCCACTGGTTAAGACTCCGCTCTTTTCCAGACACACAAAAATGGGCTCCCTCCAATGTTTCTGTCTTTGTCAGTGTCGTGTTCCTTTGACAAAACAAAAACTCTATCATAAACACTGGTTACAAATCTAAGAAAATTGAAGTTGGGTAAATTTTGGAAAGGACAGTTAAAAACATATCTTTTAGCACAGAAAAGAAAATATAAACTCTTCTGGGAATATCATGCTCTTGTATTTTTTATGTGACTAAAACTGCAGCACAGCCAGAGGGGAGGGTTCTTTCCCCAGTCAGACCTGCCAACTGCCTGGGGCTCACCAAGCTCCTAGGTGCTCAGGGGTACACTGGCATCCTCCGGTCGGAATAAGCCAGAGGACCTGGGAAGTAGGTGTCACATTTTTTTCCTATTCAGGCAATTTTCAGCTTATTTTTTAAAACTATACAACCTTATCTTTCTTTCAGGGAGGATTTGTATGAGAATTAAGACAACCCCCCCCCCCCCCCTTACGGCCAGCACAGCAGCTCACTAGGCTAATCCTCCACCTTGCGGCGCCGGCACACCGGGTTCTAGTCCTGGTCGGGGTGCCGGATTCTGTCCCGGTTGCTCCTCTTCCAGGCCAGCTCTCTGCTGTGGCCAGGGAGTGCAGTGGAGGATGGCCCAGTGCTTGGGCCCTGCACCCCATGGGAGACCAGGATAAGCACCTGGCTCCTGCCATTGGATCAGCGTGGTGTGCCAGCCGCAGCGGCCATTGGAGAGTGAACCAACGGCAAAGGAAGACCTTTCTCTCTGTCTCTCTCTCTCACTGTCCACTCTGCCTGTCAAAAAATTAAAAAAAAAAAAGACCCCCCCTTACTACTGCTGGCATTCTGAATTTTTGTTACTGTTATTGGGTCCATCACATCACTGCATGGATTCTAATCTGCAGTCACTACAGCAACCACAGGATCCACAACAACGTAAGCACAGAAAGGCTGCCTGCACTCCGCCCCTTACTGCAAGCAACCACAGGACCCACATCAAGCAAGCACAGAAAGGCTGCCTGCACTCTACCCCTTACCACAGCAGCAGCACCCACATCCGTCAACAAAAGATAACCAGTGTCTTGGAACCCACCTGATTTAATCTGATTAAACCAAACTGCTAAGAAGGTGAAGGGAGTTTGAGACTTGAGCCTGGGTTCTTGTTCTGTGAGAACACCACAGGGGAACTCAGAATACATAGTGAATGACATTAAATTCTATCAGAATATGTGTATGGACACATCCACCCACACACTCACACCTAATGACAAACACGATGGCTACTTGTATTGCATCTCAATCCAATATCTCATCAGAGAACATGTTGATCCACTTGGAGAAGCAGATAAAAGAGTCCTGGCTGAAAAATGGCCACCTTGGGTCTGGCGCTGTAGCATAGCTGGTAAAGCTGCCGCCTGCAGTGCCGGCATCCCATATGGGCACCAGTTCGAGGCCTGGCTGCTCTATTTCTGATCCAGCTCTCTGCTACAGCTGGGAAAGCAGTAGAAGATGGCCCAAGTCCTTGAGCCCCGGCACCCCGGTGGGAGACCTGGAAGGAGCTCCTGGCTGCTGGCTTCGGATTGGCACAGCTCTGGCCGTTGCAGCCAACTCGAGAATGAACCAGTAGACAGAAGATCTCTCTGCCTCTCTGTAACTCTGCCTTTAAAATAAATACATGAATCTTAAAAATGGTTACCTTTTCAGAAATTGCACAAACCAGATGTGAATCTGCACTTTGACTTGCTTACCAGCAACTCAGTCTATAAGAAGGATGTGGTTTCAGACAGCGTGCGGGCACAGCACCCCATCACTGCTGCGACCTCCACAAGGACATCTGAGCAGTCAGATTATGTTTGCTGTTCTTTCTAGCCCAAGCCTCAGCACACCCTTTATCCACTGTATCAACTTCGAGAAGCTTACAAAGACCTGCCTTTTCTACTGCACTCAGGCTGTAGCTGGCCAGATGGAGGCCGGCAGAGAGGCAGGCCTGATAACCTGTAGTACATGCAGTGTACATTGGTCACGCAGGATTGCTAGTCACAGGAGGAGGAGGAAAGGCGTTCCGAAGAGGCCAAGCTAGGCAGAGCGAGGTGCAAGGACCCCTCCATCAGTTTTTACATGAGCTTCACACTGCCTCTAGGAAGCCTCAGTGCTGAGCACCGATGACTAAGCTAATTGCACTGGTTAGCCAAGGCCCACAGTGCTGATAGAATGGTCCATGCATATTTCAGAAATCTGTACACGCACCACTGTGGTGAACCTGTCATTGACATCATAGCTATCCATAACAGAAATGAAATCTATTCTGGAAGCGAAGTCACAGGGCTGGTGTTGTGGCACAGTGGATAAAGCCACCACCTGCGAAGCAAGCAGCCCGTATCCTAGCCAGTCCACTTCTGATCCAGCTCCCTGCTAATGACCTAGGAGAAGCAGTGGAGGGAGACCTATGTGTTTGGGCCCATGCCACCTACACAGGAGACCCAAATGAAGCTCCTGGCTTCAGCCAGGCTCAGTCCGGGTCATTGTGGCCATCTGGGAGTGAACCAGTGGATAGAAGATTTCTGTCTCTCCCTCTCTGTCAATTTTTTTTTAATTAAAATAAGCAAAGTCATTTTTTTTTCTTTTCAGTGGTTACATAAAATCTAACCTGCAAGTTATTTCAAATCAAAGCATTGACATTGTAGTGCCCACATTATAAACCGAACATTTCTACATTTTTATAATTATAATCAGATTAGTATGACTGTTAATGGCAAATAGTAATATTATTGGCATTTCAGAAAATTTGTGGAAGAGAGACCATGGTCTTTCTTGCATTTGATAATTTTGTAGCAGTGAAATGCTCCTATGTTTACATTTTTCCTCATCATTTTGAAATCACTAACTCATTGTTTCTTTTACTGCACTGGAGGAATACATTAGATCAAACCAACACAAAAACTTTCTCTTTATTCCTTATCATCCATTCCAGAGGTGGTAGAGAAGTTTCAGTCTGTTCATAGTGTCACTGTGTTCTGAAGACCCAGAAGTCACCCCCAGGCTTTAGCCTCTATTTCCTCACCTATGAAGCAAGTTCATCATGCTCTCTTCTCAAAGGTATTTCAAGGATGAAACTGGCCGGCGCCGTGGCTCACTAGGCTAATCCTCCGCCTTGCGGCGCCGGCACACTGGGTTCTAGTCCAGTCCCGGTCAGGGCGCCGGATTCTGTCCCGGTTGCCCCTCTTCCAGGCCAGCTCTCTGCTGTGGCCAGGGAGTGCAGTGGAGGATGCCCCAAGTGCTTGGGCCCTGCACCCCATGGGAGACCAGGAGAAGCACCTGGCTCCTGCCACCGGATCAGCATGGTGCACCAGCTGCGGCGGCCATTGGAGGGTGAACCAACGGCAAAGGAAGACCTTTCTCTGTCTCTCTCTCTCACTGTCCACTCTGCCTGTCAATAAATAAATAAAGGATGAAACTAGCTGCTACAGCTCTGCTTGTACTCTTCTTGCTTGCTGCTAGTGCTAACTGCCATGTAGGACAACAGCATAAATGTCCTGGGTCAAGCACCTGCTTCCGTGACTGACTAACAGCAGACACTTGATGGAAAACACCACATACGATCACCCCATGCTTTTCACTTCTCAGGAGAACCTGTTCCCAGAGGATTCTCCAGCATTCTATGTTCAGGCTTCTTCTTGGTGATGATTGCATGTAAGCATGTATAATCTGCTCAGATTTCTATGTTCCCACGAGATGTTGATAGTGGCCTTAATATGAATCTCTTCACATAGCCTACAAAAATCTTAAGGATCAACAAGGACAACAAACAGAATCTATTTGCAAAACAGCCAGGTCCTAGAGAAAACTACCAACTTTGATTCACATACGAATTGGGAATTGCCAAGCCTGGCATTTAGGTACCTGAAGAAATAAAGCGTGTTTTGGGATAACATTCTCCAAGAAGTGGATCCCACCTCAAGCAGGGCTACTGAGCCCTAGTTAAGACATGGCCCTGGTTACTACTACTAGGACAGGGACCGGAAGTGGCAGCCCCAAAGCAACCATCTTGGACGTGGGAGCAGGGCAGGGAAGTATCTCTGGCAAACTTATTGGTGAAAACAGTCAAAGGTGAGTGAGCGAGGGTATGGGCCAGGCAGTAGAGGAGGTAAGCGGTACTGCACTTCCATAAGACATTAGAAACTCCTCCTTCTCTCAAAAGGAAAACAAATGCCCTGGGTCCTTCAGTGAGAGACACCAAGTATATCACTCAAAGCCTTCACGTCCATCCTTACTGTTGGTCGCCAAAAACTGACAATCCCAAGCAGACCACAAGGAGCAGGTAACATTGACATAGCCCATAACAAGAAAACAATACAAAGCTCAGAACTTTTGTATCGAACAAATTCTTCTGAGTGGTGTAGCTGAAAGAATCAGCCACAGGACCCACCAAAAGAATCACTTGATATCTCCCATCCTTCTGAGAGGAACAGAGGTAGACCCCAAGCTGCTGCCCAGGCCCAGGGCCCAAAGGATGCTTCTCTCACAGACCACCTGGAGGAGTCCATTATGTTTGTGTTTTTGGCTGGGTGCAGTAGACTTTATTAATGGTAACACAAGGTAGGGCACCCTAAGCCCCTCCCCTTCTCCAGGGGGTCTGGGATGGGAACTGAAGAGGGAAGATTCTCAGTGCGTTGGGGACTGCGTGGGGGCAGGGACTCCCCAGCAGCTGAGGGCCTCTCTTATCCTCTGAGGCTCTTGCTGGGACCGGGGCTCTGTGGCTCTTACTCCTTAGAAGCCATGTGGGTCGTGAGGTCCTCCACCCTCTTGCTGTATCCAAATTTGTTGTCATACCAGCAAAGAAGCTTGACAAAGTGGCCACTGAGGGCAATGCCAACTGCAGCATCAAAGGTGGAGGAGTAGGTGTCACTGTTGAAGCCGCATGGAATGACCTGGTCCTCGGTGCAGCCCAGGACGCCTGCTTCACCACCTTCTTGATGTCGTCATACTTAGCAGCTTTCTCCAGGCAGGTGGGCCCATGGAAGGCCTGCCAGTGAGTTCCCCATTAAGCACTGCCCTTGTTTCTGCACAGTCTTCATGCCTCACCATTTATTCCTTTTTTTTTTTTTTAAAGATTTATTTATTTATTTGAAAGAGTTAAACAGAGAGAAGGAGAGGCAGAGAGAAAGAAAGAGGTCTTCCATCCACTGGTTCACTCCCCAATTGGCTGCAAAGGCCAGAGCTGCGTTGATCCGAAGCCAGGAGCCAGGAGCCTTTTCCAGGTCTCCCATGCAGGTGCAGGGGCCCAAGGCCCTGGGCCACCTTCTATTGTTTTCCCATGTCTCTGGAACTTGGACAGCCACTACTCTACTTTCAGTCTATGAATTGCCTCCTTTAGGTACCTCATTTAAGTAGAATCATACAGTAGCTGTCCTTCCATGACTGGCCTATTTGGCTTAGCATAACGTCTTCCCTGGGCATGTGTGTTGTATGTGTCACACTTTCCTTCCTTTTCAAGGCTGAACAATGCCCCCTAATATTAATAGACCACATTTTGTCTGTCCGTATACCTGTGGGTGGATGATTAGGCTTCTTCTACCTTGTGTCTATTGTGAATAATGCTACTATAAAATAAACCTCTGGCACCCCATGCTGCCAGTTCTTCTGGGGCGTATGGCCCAAAATGGAATTGCTGGGTCATATGGTACTATCATCTACTTTTTTTTTTTTTTGTTTTGAGGAACCACCATACAGTGGATATGACATTTTACACCCCACAAGAAATTCAAAAGATTTTGAATTTCTCCACATCCTTTTCAACATTTCTGATTGTCTTACACTTTGATAGGTATACAATCCAGGAGGTTCCAAGTGACACCTCATTGCTGTTTTGATATTTGTCTCCCTAAAGGTTAAGTGCTGGTAAGTATCTCTTCATGTGGTTACTGGCTATCTGCTTCCCTTTTTTAGAGAAATATCAATTCAAGGTCTTTGCCATGGATTCCCTATTTGCTTGTTCCATGTCAAGAGCAAGAAGTAGGTCTTTGTCACTTCCGCAGTGTAGACTTGATGACTTGCAGTATCCTGCCCAAACCATGTTTAGTTAATATGTGCTAAATACTTGTATGACCACTATTGATGCAGTGTTATATCAGGTTGAAAGTAAACTCTTACCATATCTTGAATTATTGAGTTTTCCCTCTACCCCTGGCAGTTGTTATAAAATGACTCTTGCTATTGCTTTTATCACACATTACTATTTCTCTTATCACATCACTACTTCTAGCTCTTAAAACCTACCTATATTTGAAACTCCCTGTTATGATGAATTCTCAGATATATTTAAATGTTTGTGTGCCACCTTAAAATTTATTTCCCCCCACTCAATGATCACCACACCCTTTCCAATACTTTCAGTTAGAGACATTAAAAATAAGATACAGTATAAGAAGCAACAGAGAAAAGGAAGATTATATTATGTGTCAAGTGTTTCTCAACCAATTAAGAGTGTTGAAATGAAAACTAAGATTTCTGAGCCCCTTGTTATCTAATGCCATTTTATAGTACTTCCGCTATAGAAATATTACATGACATCCCTTACTTTCATCTCCTAAGAGTGTTTAAATTCCTGTATTTTGCATATTTAAAATAATCCATTTTTATTTTTATGTCATCATTTCCTAGTAACTTTATTAAGTAACTTCAAGAAAGAAATTTCTAATTTAAAACTAACAGGATTTTTTTGTGATGGATTGGAATCAGAGCATGAGACTGTTTTTCCTTATGCACTTTTAAATAACGGCAAAGCTCCTGTTACTAATGCTCAGAGTGTGAGAGAAATGCAATGAATCATGCCTCTATTTATCAGGCAAGCTGTGAGACAGTAGTCACCAGGGTACTGGTCCAACAAGGTTGGCAATTAATGATGCAATAACTGGGTAAACAATTAACTAGTGTAATTAAAATGATTTTGAATCTCACATCTAAATGTTACCCTAGACAGCCAGATCATTTGCTTAGAAGAAAGCTCTGCTCTCTGATTTTTGATAAGAAAAATAGAATCAATTTTCATTCTTATCTCCCCTGTTTGGATGATAAAGATAACTCCCTCAGGAACATATGCATTATATTTCCACTCTGCTAAGGTACAGTATGCAATTTAACTTTGAAAATTCTGTCAAAACATTACTCATCTGTAACATTGCTTTCCTAACTGTGGGATGTTGATTTCCCGTGTAATGAATCCCTCAGAAAGATTCCTAAGAAATCAAGGCAAGAACACCAAACGAATCCCAGGTCTACGGTGACAGCAAAAGGCACGGAGGCAGAAGGGAGGGTAATACAGGGAAGACTTGGCCTCTGATGGCGGCACCTACATCAAGACAGCAATGCCTTCCCTTCCCTTCTGATTCACCCTATGGTGAAACACGTGAGCAAACATCATCCATGATGGACAGCATGGTCTCTTGTTTCTCTTTTGATGTAACAGGATATCTGCTCACAAAATGGCTGTCAAGATCTACTGCTTGGGAGGGACATGGTGGTGCACGCAGCAGGAGCGCCAGTTCTAGCCCCGGCTCCTCTGCTTCCCACCGAGAGGCAGAGGTAATGGCCCACGCATTTCAGTTCCTACCACACACGTGGAAGACCCAGGTGGAGTTCCTGGTTACTGGATTCAAACTGACCCACTCCTGACTGTTGCGGACACTTGGGAAGTGAACCAGTAGGTGAAAGATCTACTGATGTCTGTGTCTCTCTCCCTTTCAACTAAATTAATATTTTAAGACATTTCTGTAGGTAAAAAAAGAGGTCCCAATAGCATCTATGAGCATGACTTCACATGCAAAATGTCACCACAAGCATATTTCTAAGCCTAAACATAGACAATAAAAAGCCTTCCCCTATGTTACACACATCACCAACATTCCCCTCTCTCAGCGGTACAAGCACAGATCTGCCCCACCTCTCCCTCCTGTCTTTCTCTACTGCGCAAGCTTTCACAAGAGAGCTGAATTCATAACAGGAGCCCTCTGATAACCAGCCCATGCCCTGAAAACAAGAGGAATAAACCTGCCTGTAGGGTTGCCCTTCTCCTTCCTCAGCTAGTTCTGCCCAGAGATTGAGGAGTCTGAGATTTTGTCAGTGAAGCCTTTTGTGTCACCTATTTTGGGGGCAATAGGAGGCACACACTATGTGGTTGCCATTCATTCACAAGAGCTTAACAACCGGCACACGCAAGGTGATAGGTCACCCAAGACTTAGCTAGTTATTCTGAAGTAACAGTGACACAAAATGCCAGTGTTAAAATAAAAGAGCTACACTCTCCGATGCTTACTGCATGCCAGGGTGTGTGCATCACACACTTGTTCAGCCATCACAGCAGCCCCGTGAGAGAGACCACGTACTGCTGCGGTTCTCATCTTATGGACGAGGGTACAGGGTAAAAGAACATTGCTTCTTCTCTAGTCCAGAAAACAACCAAGAACCTAGCAATCAGTAACAGGGATTTAAACCCACCAAGAGCAACAGAGCTAAATGACTTTTAATGCAGAAGCAATTTTATAGAAATTCTCAGAAATAGTTTGCTTATAGAACTGTCTTAAATTACATGTGTTTGAAATAAAACGTGCTTAGAAGAGTGTGATGTCTTGAAGTAAAGATATTTGAACATTAACATTTATATAGTATGATTTTCTTAAATATGCTGTTTATCAGCTATGAAGAATTTCTTACTGAAAGTGGATTAGCCCATTTTTTGTGAGATGGGGTTTTTAATTACAAAATTAGGGCTTAACTGTGAAAACAATATCACGTAAAAAGAAGAAAATGAAGATGCCATAATATTCTGGGTAAACTGTTGCTTTCTGTTTAAAGAATATTTAACGACACTTTTCGAGCAGTGCAAGGCTGACCTGGCTTCAATAGCCAAGTTACCTCAGGTGAGTTGCCCTACATCCATTGTGGAGAGTTTATCTGAACAGCTTCACAAACTGCAAAGCTCCCTGGGAACACCACCAATATCAGGAGGTGTTGTCTGCCACCCTTCTTAGAGCACATGATCGCAACAGAGCAAAGCACGTGGAACCAGTGAAGGCTGGTGCCTGGGGGTGGAGGGGTGGGAGGTGACTAACAGGAAGACACTCACAGTCTCAAGTTCTGACTT
The DNA here is from genome assembly GCF_051225735.1 of Oryctolagus cuniculus. Taxonomy (NCBI): domain Eukaryota; kingdom Metazoa; phylum Chordata; class Mammalia; order Lagomorpha; family Leporidae; genus Oryctolagus; species Oryctolagus cuniculus. The sequence goes on along the minus strand of NC_142875.1, from coordinate 4,683,954 downwards.
ATGGAAGAAAGAGGACATCACTACAAGGACAGCCCCTGCTGCCAGCCAGGGCCTTCACTGTTCCGTCCCATTTCTTTGTTGTCAGTCTGCCTTCTTTGTTCATGTGCTTTCCATCAACAAATGATAGGCTATAGATGCTATTGCAGGGATCTGGTGTGTGGTTCTAAGTACAGAGGTGTTGCATGCAGCGATCCCTGGAAAGAGGGAGAGATCCTGAAAATGCAGAGAAACCTCAATGTTTGAGTGACTTGAAGCAGTCAGAGTTCTGGGAGCCTGGACGCCCCCAGGTGCAGAATCCCTGGGATGGGTATTATATCTGCTTTCACTTATCCAGTGCAACATTTTACAGAGCTTCTGGATTTTAGAAAGACATTGCTGGGGATGAGAAATGGAAATAACACTTTACCCATGCTGCTAGCAAAAGAGCCTGGAAAGCTGGCGTCACTTCATGGAGAGTCCCTTGTGCGAAAGCTGACCCCCAAGGAAGGCACCATCATTAAATGACACCGATTTTTCCAAAACATAATTCCAAAGCTCATGACAGACCCACGATCCTTCAGAAATGGGCTGCGATTGGTAGCCATATTAATCAGGTGCTCGAAATGAATGAAGCGGCTGTGACCACTTCAACAGAGCTTCCCAATGTTGGCGGCTCCTGTACTTGGCACGCAGGTACCAGGCATGGAGGAGGGAGGTGCTCTCTCACTGCAGCTTGTAAGATGCAATCCCACAAGACCCTTGCTGTCCTGAGAGCAGGGGAAAAGCCAGCAGCACCAGGGCGCCTGTGAGAATCCCATGTCAGATCCCGCCCAGCTGCCGGAGTCAGATCTGCATTTTGACAGGGTCCACAGACAATTCACAGACACAGAAAGCGTTGAGGGGCACCATTTTACATTACTTTTCCTTCCACAACAAAGTCGAGTGAAACTGAATATTCTTTTCAGCAGCAGTATTTTAGTTCTGTAACAGCTTATGGCAGTGCACATTGGGAAATCCCTTTATTTTTCTGGGATAGGTTTCCTGGGGCGTTTAACACCTTGTTGCACCTAGCTGCTGGCTGGTGGGAAGAACACTTGAATTAATATGCGTGCAAGCTCTATCACTGACTCAGGAGATCTGAGCAGAAACAATGGAGACAGAAAAGGTTTGAAAAGTGTTTCTGAGATCTGTGCAAGCTTGCATTCAAATTCATGCCAAACACACCTCCACGCTCATCTTCCCCTAGTGATCGACCTACACTGTAGAGGTCCCAGTTACCCCTGAGCAGGTGGGAGGATGATGCACTGCTAATCAATCACTCATCTGCAAAGTTCAGGATGTTTTGAGTATGAAAGTCATTACACGAAAACAAATCTTCTGCTATCGCATTTCACTGGTGAGTAATTATTGTGTTCCAGCAAGTGAAGGATTAGCAGTTCTGCCTTGCGTGGAGAAAAGCACACAGGTGCTTCCTCTCAGGAACCTGCATCCCCCTTATCTCTGGCTGCGAAATCCTGATTCCAGTTCTGTCTGACTTGCCCTCTCAGCAAGAATGCATGATGACCTCAGCTACCCTGAGTTCAGCTAATAACGTCCAGCTTCCTTCTGTTTTGTAAGAAGACTAGCGGTAAGGGGTTGATACTTACTTGTCCTGGCCAGGTTAGTGCATAGTTTAATTTTTGTGCAAAGCAGATGAAAGCAATCTTACTGCTCTCACTCCAGTCACCTTGTGAAATGTTCGTTCCTTAAATGGTTTCCTAGCATCTCTACATTATCCAGACTCCAGTGTTTTAATCTACATAAACGCATTTGGTGTGCTTCCACTTCACGTTAAATCTTCCATTTTCTACATGGATGAAGCCAAACTCCATAGAGATCTTGAAGTGATCACCATTAGAATAATTGTCAGGTATTTCATAGTGTTTATTGGCACCACGCACTATGCACTTTTCATATGTTGCTACAGTTCACTCTCAAAAGGAAGTTCTATTTCTCATTTTGTGGCAAAGTTTAAGAAATTTGTTCAAGGTCACACCTTTACAAAGCAGTGAGTCGGGTTTCTCAACTCTGGGTCCATAGTATGAAACATGTGATCATATTTAAGTTAGAGTTGTCTTGAATTCATTGAAGTTTCAGATAAGGGATATTTATGACCCATAAGGCATTTGTAAGAAAAGGGCTGCATTTTTCAAAGAGAGGAATAAAGCGGAAAAAAAATTGTGGAAGGCCATTATTTTTTATGTCTTATATGGAAGTTCAAGACTATTCTGTGGGTATTTTAAAGTTTGGAAGTGGTACAGTGAACTATATTCCAATTGCATTTAAATATATCTCTTTCCCTTTAATCTACAAGACAAATTCACAAACATCTACAAATGTATATATGCCATGAACATTCAATGTGTTTGCGTAGATGAAGGGAGATCTACAAATTGATCCTCTACACATTCTAAGATCTAACTATATAAAGAAACTAAAACAAATCAACACAGTTGCTAAGGCTTTGGCAACACCACTGTTACGTATATTTTTAGCGATATTCACATTCACTCACTGTAACAGCCGGTCATGCAGCTGACACTGCACATGCCGCTATGGGAAAGCAGGAAACAGGGAGCGTAACCTACACTGTGCACACAACTGTGAAAATGAGAGAAGTGGACGTCTGGCACAGTGTTTAAGAGGTCGTTTGGGACACCCAAATCCCATATTGGAGTTGCTGGGCTTGAGCTCCAGCTCTGCTTCTGACCAGCTTCCTGCAATGTGACGCCTCACAAACTTGGATCTCTGCCACCAATGTGAGACCTGGGTTGATCTCTGGGGCCGCGGCTTCAGGGTGGCTAAGTTATGGCTGTTGCAGGCATTCAGGGGCTGAGCCAGCAGATGCTAGCCCTTTGTATGTTCATTCTGTCTCTTTTTCTGTCTCTGAAACATTTTTAAGAACATAAAAGGAAAGAGAACATAGTCTTTTGGGTTATAAGCTCCAGAGACTACCACTGCATTGAGGGCATATGCACTTCAGGGTGATCTTTAGTGGCTTGTAACAACAAAATCCCTAATAAAACTGATTTCAAGCAAATGGTTTATTATATTTTTAAAAATGTGGGGGCTGGCACTGTGATACAGTGAAGTCAAGCCACACTGTTTACGATGCCGGCATCCCATGTCAGGGCCCCAGTTTGACTCCCAGCTGCTCTGCTTCTGATCCAGCTCTCTGCTAATGTACCTTGGAAGGCAGCAAAAGGAGTGCCAAGTTCTTGGGCCCCTGCCACCCACGTAGAAAGCATGGATGGAGTTCCTGGCTCCTAGCTTTTGCCTGGCCCACACCTGGCTACTGTGCCCATTTGGGAAGTGAAACCAGTAGACAGAAGATCTTTCTCTCAATCTCTCTCCCTTGTCCACTCCCTCTCAATTTGTGTGTGCATGTCCCTCTATTCCCATCATTCTGCCTTCCAAATAGTTTTTTTAAAAAATTAAGAAATTCAGTGCTAGATGGTCCACACTGATGTAGCGGTCAGAAACACATCAGGGACCCAGGCTAATCTGAATCAACTTTATGGTGGGCCCTGCCCTCCTCATCCAGTTTACAGGCACCTGAACTGGCACATGTATTCTAGGGAGCAAAACGAAGTGGTACGAGGAGAAAGGGTGTGCCTTGCTTTTAAGACATGACAATGAAGAATTACATTGAGTTATGGCAAGCATTTCATGGGCCACTATGTGGTTACATGGCCAAGTGTAACTGTTCAGCTTATTGGGATTTGAGGAGAAAACAGAAAGAAGAGAATGACTATTCAGGAGCAATTGTTAGACTAACATATGGAGGCCGAAGTGGGGTAGAAATCTAACGAAAGCATTCAGTTCATCAGATGACTCAAGCCTCTCCCCGACACTCTGTTCTTCTGCATCTCTGGGATTTTGTTCAGGTATTCAAACACCCTCTTCCTTCTCCATACATCCAGATCCTAAAGCCAGTTCTCAACTAGGATCTTTCCTAATCCTTCCCCCATTGAGCTTGACTTTTCCCAGTGATCTACAGCAGCCTGGCTTATCACAGAAATAGTTTTAAACAACTCTGTGCGTATATTGCCTGTTAAATGGTAGGATCTTTGTGTGGGCATTTAGCCTCGTGGTTAGGACAACCATGTCCCATATCAGAGTACCTGGGTTCAAGTCCCAACATCAGCTTCCAACTCCAGGTTTCTGCTAATGCATGCCCTGGGAGGCAGTGGGGATGACTTAAGTTGATGGATCCCCAACACCAACATGGAAACCCAGACTGAGTTCCTGGCCCCTGGCTTCAGCCTGGTCCACCTCTGATGGAATAAACATTTGAGGAATGAACCAGAAGATGAGAGTATCTCTTTGACTCTCAATTTTTTTAATTACATGTTTTTGAGGGACAGGAGACATCAGTGCATTCTTTTAGTTCAAAACCAACAGAGTTGTTGACATCCTCATACTCCATGTTTTACATACAGAAAATATTCAATAAATATTTGTTAAGATATGCAATTAGTCTTAAGCTGATTTAAAATAATTTTTTTTGACAGGCAGAATTAGACAGTGAGAGAGAGAGACAGAAAGAAAGGTCTTCCTTTTCCATTGGTTCACTCCCCAAATGCCTGCTACAGCCGGTGCACTGTGCTGATCCGAAGCCAGGAGCCAGGTGCCTCCTCCTGTCTCCCACACGGGTGCAGAGGCCAAGTACTTGGGCCATCCTGCACTGCCTTCCCGGGCCACAGCAGAGAGCTGGACTGGAAGAGGAGCAACCGGGACAGAACTGGAGCCCCAACTGGGATTAGAACCCGGAGTACTGGCGCCACAGGCGGAGGATTAGCCTAGTGAGCCACAGCACCAGCAAAATAAACTTTTAACAGTATCAAATGTTTTGCAACCCAGTGAGGGATCCCAATGAGGGATCTAGACAGGCATTGTCTGGGTCTCCATGTGTCTCTGTCCAAATATTTAAGCATTATTTGTCTGAAAGACAGAATTACAAGGGCGGGGGTGAGGAGAAAGAGGTATGGGAGTGGTGGGGTGGGGGAGAGAGATGGAGATGCAGAATTGACATCTTCCATCTGCTGGTTCACTCTCGAAATGGCCACAACAGTTTGGGCTGGTCAGGCTGAAGCCAAGAGACTGCAATCCATCCATGTGGGTAGAGGCCCTGGGACTTGGACCATCTTCCACTGCTTTCCTAGCTGAATTAGCAGGGAGCCAGACCAGAAGTAGAACATCTCGGTCTCCAGCGGGTACTCATGGGGGTGCTGGCGGCACAGGGAGCAGCTGTATCTGCTGCACAACAGTGCCAGTGCTCTGTCCAAATGTCTGTCTGAGGGGCTGTCACGGAGGGGCTCAGGGTGGCATCACCCCAAAGGTGACAGCAGGCAAACAGCACAGCAGATGGCTCAAGGAAGCTCTGCTGCTTGGGTATGTCATCTAGGGGTGGCGGATAAGATAACAGTTCTGCGGGGGAATGCTCAACGCTCTGTGTAACTACTCCAGGTCCTAGCAATTCCTGTCTCACGGGTTCTTGGCTCAAGAAAAATTACTATGGGCTTTTACTGTCTAACAAAGAGAGAAATGCACAAGGCAAGCTGGAAATCCCCTTTAAAAATTAGAATAAAGTATGAGGGGGAGAAAGCCCCTGTAATCCATAAGCTGTACTTTGGTACTTTGGTAAAAAAAATAAAAATTAGAATAAAAATGCCTTCTTTGTTTTGTTTTATTTGTTGTGGTTTTGCAGACCACACTTCAGAGACTGTTTTCGCACTGCCACAGGGCGAGCACATTGTATGAGCGAGTTCTAGAGAAAAGTCGAGCGTATGCCTGTTCACTCTTTGTAGTACTTCCTGCATGTGTGAGGCATCACTGAGACCCCAAATGTTCCTGCAAAATTACGCTTCCCACAAGTCATGGTGGACACACATGCATATACAAGTTACTGTGCATGCGGATCAAGTATTAATGAAGTTACATCACAAGCAATATATTCCCTTCTATCAATATTTCTGAAAATAATGTATTTTATTACTTGGTTAGATATCCTGTTTTCATATGTATTTGATAATTTTTTTATCTCATTTTTCAGTATTTAGCCATTTGACTTACATGTATATGGTGTTATGACAAGCACTATAAAACTATTTTGCTTTAAAATACCCAATAAATTATTTTTCTTAAAAATATCTAACCTATAGCCAAAATAAAATGAAATAAACATGGTCCAGCTCTATATATTCTCACATTTGAGCATTGAGGCAAAAAGAAATCCTACACATAATTTACTTGTATGGAAATGAGATTTGCCTGTTTTATAGATAAGAAGACAAAAAGAAATTAATTGTGTAAGATCACAAAGAAATAATGTATCTGTTATGGAAATTTGGTTTATTGTCTTACAAAAATTTCTTAATTGACGGCTGTTATCCTGGTGAAAAATCACCAAGGCTTTCAAAATAAAGTAAAATTAAAAATAAATTACACAGTGGGGTCAGTGCTCTGGCACAGTAGGTTATCCGCCTGCAGTGCCAGCATCCCATTTGGGTGCCAGTTCGAGTCCTGGCTGCTCCACTTCTGACCCAGCTCTCTGCTGTGGCTTGGAAAAGCAGTAGAAGATGGCCCAAGTCCTTGGACCCCTGTACCTGCGTGGGAGACCTGGAAGAAGCTCCTGATAGGCCCAGCTCCAGCAGGTGCAGCTATTTGGGGAGTGACCAGCAGAAGGAACACCTTTTTCTCTGTCTCCTCTCCCTCTTACTGTCTGTAACTCTACCTCTCAAGTAAACAAAATCTTTTTAAAAAAATGTATTACACATAAAAGTTAAAGGTAGAAATTTGCAGATGTTTCCAACAGATAAGAGTATTTGTGGTAAAGATCTTCCAGGGTTTGGGATCTATTTTGGTGTCTGCCAGTGCACTGGACAGGAGGCCCTCACCACCCTCTTCAATGAGTCTCACGGTTAAGTGGGTTTAGAGATCTACAACGCACACGGCATACGAAAGACAGAGTGGGCGTATCACAAAGAAATACCTCCAGCTTGTTGTAAGATAATAATCCTCAGACAAACTTGAACACAAAATCCTTTATCTTTCGACATCTCTCAACTTCCTGTAATTATTCACTCCTCAGCACACTCTGAAAAACCTTCCGATCTTGGCAGATCTCTGGGAAAGAGACATCTTGCTGGGCTTCTGACCCAGGTAACACGAGGGCATGGCCCTCCCCTGGCCACCCTGTGTGCTCTCCTTGATAAATGCATTGTCCGGCTGCACCCAAGCCAAAGAAGCACCCTGGCTGCAGGGATCACACACATACCATCCCCAGAGCCACAGAAGTACCCGTAACTCTAACAACAACCAGCAGACTATCCATGAAGACAGACTGAAAACTAGCAGCCATGTTTTACCTATGTAATTTGTTTATCTAACACATACTTCTAGGCACATGCAGCTTTGCAGGTGTCTGCAAATACTTTTCAAGTCCAAATTTAATCTTTATAACAACTCCAGGGGGTAGGTGCTATGATATCCTCTTCCTGTGCTTTCCCAGGCCACAGCAGAGAGCTGGATTGGAAGTGGAGCAGCTCGGACTTGAACCAGCGCCCATATGGGATGCTGGCACTGCAGGCAGAAGCTTAACCTTCTACGCCACAGTGGCCCCCTCCCTATGATATCCTCTTATTACAGATCAAGAAACAGAAAATTTCAGGATTAGAAGTCCCACAGCGTGTGGATGGCACGGCCCAAGGTTGAATTCAGATGGTCTGAATGGGGCAGGCATTTGGCCTCATGGTTAAGACATGGGTTATAAGATCCCTGTGTTTCAGGTCAGACTCCCTGGGTTTGTCACTCAGCATTGGAGGAGCAAACAAGCAGGCGGGAGCTCTCTGTGTCTCTCTGTGTCTCTCTTGTGTCTCTTTACCTCTTGAATTTTAAAAAGAAGCAACTGTCTACACAGCCCATGCACCCTTAGAGTATCGTCTCCTCCATGACTGCTCTAACAAGGGAGACACTGTTACATGACAGATCCAAAAATCTCAGGTCGAGTCTTCCTATGAAAATGTAGCCCAGTTACGTAATACTGGATCTTATAATAGTGATTTTGTAAATTTAAAGCAAGCTCATTTGCCTTAAGAACTGGCAATCACCCAAGTACTTCCTGTTGAAAGTTCTGTATACCAATTTTCATGTGAATAAAAATGGTGCACAGTGAATTTTAATTACAGTTCCTTTCTCAATCACTAGTTGAAGACAAGGTAGATGCAAGATACTGCCATGGCAAGAGATAAAGCCATTCATTCAACACATATTTATGAAATCGTTAATATTCCTTGAGTTGGTTCTGTGAGCAGTACAGTAGCCACTAGCCACCTGTGGATACATAAATTAAAGTTGAAACTAACTAAATAAAAGCAAAGATTCAGTTCCTCACTTTTATAAGCCACATTTCAAGTGCTCAATAGCCGCAAGTGATGAGTGGCTATTGTATTGTGCAGCATGGACAAACATTTCTGTTGTCATTAAAGGGCTGATTGACAACACCACTCTTCAATAACCTAAGCCAAGAATTATTAGGCACCTGGAACATTAAAAAAATAAATAAGAGAGGGCAATGTCATCACAAACATGGAACTCTTGTTTCTTTCATATTACTTTTGAAGGAATATTTTATATGTAACATAAAAATTCCCTAAAATTTTAGGTTTTCCAAAAACTGTTATTTTATAAAATTATTTAACTTCCGAAACTTGATCTAAAAATGAAATCTTTGTTTTCACTTCTATTTACAGGTTTTTTAATGCCTGTATAATACCTCAAATGCCTTCAATTTTCTACTTTTGCAACTATTTTGCTGAGTTTTTTTTAATTGCATTCTCCTTTTTTCCTATGAGTTTTATTAGTAATATCCTGGATACATAAAATTAATATTATACCAGCAGTAGGTTGTGGCCGGGCCTGCACATGGAAAGTCCCAAATGGATGAAGATAAAAATCTCCCAGGAGATAGCACAGGACAGAACACAAGAGGTAGTCCCAACACTTGCACATGGTGTTCCTCAGGGTCCAGGAAGTCCTACTTAAAGTGGAGTGTGTGGAAGCCTCATCTGGTAACATTCATTACTTCTGGGCTGATTAGGTTGCAGGTCAAAGAGGTAGCAAGACTACGGGTAAGCAGATGTGTCTCCCTATACATTGCTTCAATCTCCAGAGAACAAATAAGAACCAGTTATCTTGGTAACTCCCCTGCGCTAGAAATGTATTTTTATTTAAATTGTTTGGTTTCTAGCAAAAAGTCAAAATAGTATTGAGCTGAGTGTAAGCCGGACACTCTCCCAAACATCACAGTCTAGTCCTATACAACTCTAGACCTGTGACTCATCATCTGTCAGATTTCTACTTTGATATCGAATACCTGATATTCAATGAGCCCCCGTCCTCCAACCATTTTAGGAAGACCTAACATGGAAAAACATCAGAAACTCTGACATCACCCACAGAATGTTCATGATAGACAATCTCTTAGTCTAAATCTGACAACTTTTGGGAGATTTTCCATGTACAATGTGGGAGAATTATCCAAACAACTCAACAAAACCTAAGAATTTTTTTTTTAGTTACAGATAATTGTTTAAAGAAATACTGCATCTGATGTTGAGGTATACCAAAATATAACAAAGAACACTTCACACTATGACCAAAAACTCCATACCTCTAATTGGAATAATGTATTTCTTAAATAACATAAGCTTAAAAAATGGAGTGGGGGAAGGCTATTTGTATAGAATTTTTTAAATGAATTAACTGAAAAAAGGTTCTAGAAGCCAAAATTGACAAGTAAAACCTCAGTGCCATTTAAAACATATTCTTAATGATATGCTGACAACTTATTAAGTTTTTCATTATCATATGCATATTTCTATCCTCTCTTCAATTCATTCACCCTTCATAGATCATGCATTAAATAACTGTCAAGTGAATCTAATAAAAATCGCACCCTTGAATACATCAATTATGATTCAAAGGCACACATGTAAACTAGACGGATTCATGACATGAGCAGTACACACACATATTTCCAAGCAATCAAGGAGTATGGCGGAATTGGAGATGACTATGGATGCTTTGTTTTACCTGATGACTCATATTCCTCAGATCTGATTTGTTTTGTTTGGCTATTGGAATTAAACTGAACTGTATTTAGTAGGGAGACGGAGCAGCTCAGCCTGCATCACTGGAAGTGAATTCTCACGGCAAGTGCAGCACATTGATTATAGGTGAGGCTCCTTGAGAAAACACCTCTGTGAGAGGAGCATGGCAGGAGCAATATTCCACACAGGGACTGGCAGAACAACATAAGGGTTTCAATCAGAGATGGTTCCCTGACAATTACAGGGACCTTAGCCAGAGAGGCCCAACTCCAATGATCATAAGCGACATTGCAGAAGAGGGAAGAGGAGAGAACTCCAAGCAAACAAAGGACTTCATTCCTAGAGTTTCTAAATTGTAGATAACTTAACAGATAATTAAGAATCACACACACAAAAAAATCATACATGTTGCTAAGCTGAATAGAAACTCAAGGAACCTTTTCACTTGCCGGCTTTGCAAATACCAGCTCTTTGATGTTTGCTTATCTATTTCTACCCATGAAATGCATATCTTGTAGGTTACTGAATGTCCTTGTTCTCCTTCACATACAGACAGCACTCACTTCACTGAGTTCCCTAGAGATCTTGTTAATGCACACAGAGACCACCTGGGCATCTCGTTAAACTGCAGATTCTGAGGCACAGTAGCAGGAGGGCCAGAGTGAGGTGTGCATCTCTGTTTCTAACAAGCTCCCCCATCATGTCTGTGCAGATGAACTATGGACCATATCTCAAGAAGCAAGGAATGCAGGACCCTTCTACTCTCCTGCCTGCCCACTGGCCTTCCCACCCCTCCCTTGCTGGCTTCAGCTTTCACATCATATACCCACCCTCTGAGAAGGCTTGTAAACCCTCACATGGAACCCCAATGTCCCCCAGAATTACGGTAATCAAACTGAATGGTAACTATCCATTTAATTCTGAGTCTTGTTTGATGTTGCCATTCAGTCCCTAGGAGAAAGTCTAGTACCCAGTAAAAAAATTGATGCAGATCTGCTTAACTGATTAATGACTTAATCTTGTAGCATGAAATTCAAAATTGTATCTCAAAAACTTGGCCAATTAAATCTATAAGTAACAGAATCTCACGTTCTAGATGTCAGATAATAAATGCAGAGAACCTACTAAAAATAAAGGTAAGTAGATTGTAAACCAGTTGCATTGGTATGATCACGTCAAACCTCACCCATTTAGAATACAAATGGCCCATGCTGTGCAGCTACATCATAGAAACAGCCCCTCACTCCTAGTCTAGTCCCTACAGACCTAGAGAATCGGGCACAGTATTTTAACAGGATAGTACCTGTAGATATAGAGAAAGAGGCATGGTATTTTAACAGGATCCCCATGTATTTGACTGTGTAAAAGTAAATACAGGCTGGCACTGTGGCTCACTAGGCTAATCCTCCACCTTGTGGCGCCAGCACACCGGGTTCTAGTCCCGGTCAGGGCGCCGGATTCTGTCCCGGTTGCCCCTCTTCCAGGCCAGCTCTCTGCTGTGGCCAGGGAGTGCAGTGGAGGATGGCCCAAGTGCTTGGGCCCTGCACCCCATGGGAGACCAGGAGAAGCACCTGGCTCCTGCCTTCGGATCAGCATGGTGCGCCAGCAGTAGCACGCAGGCCGCGGCGGCCATTGGAGGGTGAACCAACGGCAAAGGAAGACCTTTCTCTCTGTCTCTCTCTCTCACTGTCCACTCTGCCTATAAAAAATAAATAAATAAATAAAGTAAATAGAGTCTTCAGTTGATGGATATTTAGGTTGACTCCATGTCTTAGCTATTGTGAATTGAGCTGCAGTAAACATGGGGGTACAGATAACTCTTATTTGTTGATTTCATTTCCCTTGAGTTAATTCCCAGGAGTGGGATGGCTGGGTCATATCGCAGGTCTATATTCAGATTTCTGAGGTATCTCCATACTGTCCTTCCATAATGGTTTTACCAGTTTACATTCCCACCAACAGTGGGTTAGGGTACCTTTTTCCCCACATCCTCTCCAGCATTTGTTGTTAGAATGACTTTCATACAGAAATCAACAAACTGGGGCGAGGTGAAACCTCATTGTGGTTTTGATTTGCATTTCCCTGATGGTCTTAGTGATCCCAAACATTTTTTCATGTGTTGGCCATTTGGATTTCCTCTTTTGAAAAATGTCTGTTTGAGTCCTTTGCCCATTTCCTCACTGCATTGTTTGTTGTTGTGGAGTTTCTTGATCTCTCTATATATTCTGATTATTAATCCTTTATTAGTTGCATAGTTTGCAAATAATTGTTCCCATTCTGTTGGTTGCCTCTTCACTTTCTTGAGTGTTTCTTTTGCAGTACAGAAGCTTCCCAATTTGATGTAAACTCATTTGCTAATTTTGGCCTTGACTGCCTGTTGCCTCTCGGGTTCTTTCCAAGAACTCTGCCTGTGCCAATATCTTGCAGGGTTTCCCCAGTGTTCTCTAATAATTTGATGGTACCAGGTCATAAATTTAGGTCTTTAATCCATTTTGAAAGGATTTTTGTGTAAGGTGTAAGGGTCCTGCTTCATACTTCTGCATGTGGAAATCCAGTTTTTAATGCATCATTTGTTGAAGAGATTGTTCCTGCTCCAGGGATTGGTTTTAACTCCTTGGTCAAATATAAGTTGGCTGTAGATGTTTGGATCAATTTCTGGCATTTCTATTCTGTTCCATTGGTCTATCCATCTGTTTTTGTACCAGTACCAGGCTGTTTTGATTATAACTGCCCTGTAGTATATCTTGAAATCTGGTATTGTGATGCCTCCGGCTTGGTTTTTATTGTATATGATTATTTTAGTTATTTGAGGTCTCTTGTGTTCCCATATGAATTTCAGTATCATTTTTTTCCAGATCTGAGAAGAATATCTTTGGTATTTTGGTATTTTGATGGTTTTACATTGAATCTGTAAATTGCTTTCAGAAAAACAGACATTTCCAATCCATGAACATGGAAGGTTTTTTTTTTTTTTTACCTTCTTCTATTTTTTCTTTAATGTTTTATATTTCTCATTGTAGAGATATTTGACATTCTTGGTTAAGTTTATTCCAAGGTATTTGATTTTTTTAGCTATTGTGAATGGGATTAAACTTAGAAGTTCCTTCTTAGCTGTGGCATTGTCTGGATAAAGAAACTATGAGATATGTGCACTATAGAATACCACAAAGTGGTAAATAAAAAATATGAAATCCAATCATTTGGAACAAAATGGATGAATCTGAAAAACATCATACTTAGTGAAATAAGCCAGTCCCAAGGGACAAATATCATATGTTCTCCAATGTGATAACTAATAGAGCACCAAAAAGGCAATCTATAGAAGTAAAATTGACACTTTGAGAAGCAATGACTTGAATGGCCCTTGTCTCAACTGTCAAGGAACAGCTTTTTTTTTTTCTTCTTCATACTATTTGTTGAACTCTTTACTTAACATAGAGTTAATCATATGTGTATAAAGTCAACTGAAATTATCTCAGTAAAAAATAAGCATGGGAATAAGAGGAGGAGGAGGAAGTTTGTAACTGTAAAGCTGTATAGTGCTGCATACATTTCTATGGATATACTTCTAAGAGTACAGTTTAAAAACTTGCCATGAGATCCCAAGTCCCTTTAAGCTGAGTGGTAAAAATATGATCACTTTAACACTTAAGATTGCATTAAGTTTTAAAGTGATCATATAGTGTTGAAGGGTTCATATAAATAAGATCATGTGTCTGGCAATAATAGATAACTAAAAAGAGAAAATGTTCCAACATGGGAAGTAGTTCACACAGCAGACTCATACAACGACAATTACTTTAAATAGCACTCTGACCTCAGAATCAGCCCAGAAGGCATTCTGGTATAGCTGAAAAGCCCATGAGAGCATTTCAGGCATGGAAAGCCAAGATACTGTGGCAAAAAATCTGCTACATGAAGGATCTGTGTAAGTGAGACCCCAGTGGAAAGAAGTAGCTATCCAAGAAGGAAGTACTTTTCTCTGAAGGGAGGAGAGAACTTCCACTTTGCTTATGGCCTTGTCTAAATATTAACAGAGATTGTACATTCAAAAGTCTTCCATAGCTTAGGCAGCACATATCAAGATTCTCAGGTGATCACTGACATTATACTTAAGAGTGTTAATTGTGAAATTATCAACAGTCACTGTAGACTTATTTCCCAGGCAGAACCTCTGTCCTTAATGAGTTGTATTTCAAGAATTATAAAACTTGTTCTCAGTTGTTTAGTATGTGTGTGTGCATGCACAAAAATTGTTGAAATCTTAGTATAGAGTTGGTCTTCTGTGTATAAAGTTAACTGAAAATGAATCTCAATGGAGAATGGGACTGTGACTGAGAGAGGGAGGGATGAGAGTAGGTGTGAGAGGGTGGTATGGTGGGAAGAATCACTATATTCCTAAAGTTGTACTTATGAAATTTGTATTCCTTAAATAAAAGGTTTCTTTGGGAAAAAATAAATGAAATAAAATACTAAATAAATAAATAAATGTAAATGCAATCCACTCCCAGGTCAAGAGTTGTGGCACAGTGGGTTAAGCTGCCACTAGTGATGCGGGCACCCCATATCAAAGCGCCAGTTCAAATCCTGACTGCTCCGATTCCAATCCAGCTCCCTGTCAATACGCCTAGGAAAGCCGCAGATGACACAAGTGCTTGGGTCTCTGCCATCCGTGTGGGAGACTCAGATGCAGTTCTGGGCTTCAGGGTTTGGCCTGGCCTAACGCAGGCCTTTGTGGCCATCTGGGTTGTGAACCAGTTTAATGGAGGGTCTCTTCTCTATCTTTTCTGTTTCTCTTGTCTTTCAAGTAAAAAAAATAAATCTTTGAAAAATAAAAATAAATTCACTAGAGAACGGACCCAATCACTTTGATTCCTTTGCCTCAGTTTTGTTTCCCATTGGACGCATCCTAAAACTTCTAATATGCACATGGAGAGAGGGAGACCAGACCGACCAACACTCAGTGAAGGAAAGTAGAGTCTACAGAAACATGCGAAAATGAGAAGAAACTAAGACAAAAGATAAACTGAGAATAAACTTCACAGCATTTTAAAGATATCTGCAGAGAAACGAGATTAACTAATGATCCAAGATCCCGTTTTGTGGAACAGTCATTGCCCCTGAAACCAACTGCTACTGCTCCTGCAGACAGAAAGTGTTGTAAAAGTACACACTTTCCAATCAGAATGAAGAATCAAAACATGCTTGGTCGTTGTTTGTTGCATAATGAAATCTAGTGTGAATTAGTAAATACTGAACATTAATATTTACTCTTTTCTTGACCATTAACTAAAGAAGCATCTTTTTTGAAGGATTCTAAACATAGTTGATGATATTAGAATAAAAACATTCTCTTTTCTAACATGTTTCACTAAAAATAAGGATGTTCTTCTGTGCTGCAAATAAGAAAATCTAGAGAATCAGTAACTATATAAGAAAATCTTATGACAGGAAGGAAACTGATCAGAATAAACATGACTTTAAACTGAAAAGCTGATTCATTATGCCAAGGTTCCTTTTTCATTTTTAGGTTGCTAATAAAAATTTTAAAATTAATTATAATGTAGGTTATTCTTAAAATATACTTCAATGGAGTTTTAAGAAACAAACTTTCTTGCCTTTGGATACAATTTTATTAAAAGAATAGCCAACAAAAACTATAACTGAATTCAATATTCAGCAGTGCTCCCCACAGAATAGCTCTTCACATTCATCCTGATTCACCACAAACCATTAAAATATCTTCAGCCCTTTAATAAAGCTAATCATAATACAGTAATTATATGAATCATGCTTTGATTTGAAGAAAGCCAACAGCCCTGATAGTATGACAATGGAATGACATTTTCAAATGAAGAGATAGAGAAAAAGAAGTTACACAAATCTAATTCAAACAAGATCTCAACATTGTGATCCAGCATGATTTGTCTAGAACTACACAGCAAAGAACCATTGCTAAATCCTGTGTGTCGTCCTCAGGAGCATAGACTAAAGGTAAGGGTTTCTAAGAGGCACAACAGACATGGCTAACCAACAAGCTTTTTTTTGTGCTTATGGAATTTTATACTGGATATTTCCAGATAAAACCATTCAACAAATATTTAGAGAACACTCTGTACCACACATAGTGCAAGAAAAAGTAATATTTAGTGCCCTAGAGAGAATTTTATAGCACAAAAATTCTAGATTGACAATTATACATGGGATAAAGGAATAGCAGATACACATAGCTTAATAGTCAGTTTACAACACCTCAAGACCCAGTGATTCCATTTATAGCAAAGAGAAAACAGAATTCTTTAAATTCTTAACTTGATTGAGAGCACGTGTTTCTTTTCTCACTTTAGTATGACTCAAATGTAGAGGAGAGAATGCTAATTCCATTCTCTTTTAAATACCAAGGAGATGCTGTTAGGTGGCATCTGCTTAGAATCACTTCCTGAGCTGCAATGTTGTATTTACAGCGGTCCCTTTCAATGTCCTTAAACAACCTGAATGTGGAGCCTGTATTGAGGGTTGCTGCTAACTGATTAAAAAGAACAGGTGCACCTTGAAGGTGGGCAGGGTGGTGGTGAGCCTTAGCCTAATGCTGTTGCATGGCATACCAGCATACTTCATTCTCTCTTTATAGAGACCCAAACCAGTCCCTCACTGAGTGTGAATCCAGAATTTAGAACATTATCCTACACTGTGCTTTCCATTTTCAATACACAGCATCCTGTTATTCCCCATCTACAGGAATAATTTTAACTACATGTAGCTATACACATATCTCCACTCTATCTCTTCCACTCACTGGCAAGTTATAATTTGCTTTCAAACTACTGACATTTTAAAATTACAGGAAGAAAAGTCTTATCAGCTATTTCAATTTTTTTCCGTTATAGTAGTGTCCAAAAGATTACCTCTAATAAGGTCATCTTTGGAACACTTTCCTAAGGAAGTTCAGCATTAAACTTAGAAGATAAAGGTAGAGATGAATTTAACGCATACTGAACAAATTTTTCTTCTAGAAGAAAATGTACTGATAATAAGCAAATTCCTGAAATACATAAATAGATCTTCCAAGAGGCCAGAGTCTCTGCACTTCACCCTGGTCCTTCTGGTAGATCATTGTACTGCTTGCCAAACATTCTAATGCCCAGTGTGCTCTGTGGAACACAGGATTTGTGCCACAGGTTGCTTCGGTCAATGAAATGTAACTGCAAGTGTCAGGTATCACTTTTGAGCTGGACTTTTCAGAGCCAGAATACGGTACCATGACCCTCTTCCTGCTGCCTAGTGACCAACCAACAATGCTCTGGATAGAAATTGTTCTGTTAGACTGAAGATTTAAACAAAAAAAATTATGGGGCATTGAATATTCACAAAAAGCATGAAATGTTATCAATAATGGAGTCTTTATAGGTACTATTTTCACGAGCCTCTGAGATAGGAGGTGTTAATTAGCAATAACCTGCTCTATCCTGATTGATATCTGCTCCTCAAGCCAGCCCCCATTCCCATTCCTATCCCAGGAGTATTTTTCCTCTCTCCCTACCAAAGCCATACAGTAAGAAGAATTGGGGGAAATCACTGCACTTCAAAAATAAACCTATGATAGGAATAGTACATGGAGTTTGTGCTTTCATGAGGAACAAGGACTAAAGTCAAGAGACACAGGCTCTTAGGGGACTATCTGGCATTCCAGAATGGATAAAAATAAATCATTCTGCCAATAGTGTGAGAAGAGTTGAAGGGAGGAAATTTCTAGACCTCTGCTCACAAAGGCAGTCGCCTTAATGTGCCTTCATGTTTATTTCAAGTATCCCTGCTGAAGCAGTTAATGTGAATTTACCAGTATGGTGGCATTGCCAACAGCAGAGATGGATATGCATGACTCAACAGACATACGCAAGTACCAAATTGGTGTAAACAAGTCAACTTTGAGAGTTACAAGTCACAAGTCAGAAACCACATGTTTTAAGGATTCATTGATTTGTCCTAAAACACATTCTTAGTAAACAGACTTGTATTTTTCTAAAGTAATTGTGTCTGATATCTTATTTCTTCATTATAGCAAATTTCTTAAAAACTATTTCAAAACAAACTTTGCATTTTCTACATAACCAATTTTGGAAGAAATAAGATACCTGAAAATGACCATTTTGGTTTCATTAATTTAAGTTTCATTGTCTTATGCAGAATAATGCCTAATAACATTTTATTCACCTATGTCATTGCAATAAAATTCATTTTCTTTAATAATGCAATGGTCTCCTATATTGGTAATATTTATCAAATATTTCTTCATTTATTGACAACATAAAACAAAAATAAACATCATAGATGAGATGATTTAAAGATGTGTAAAGTTGTCTTACTACCTAAAGAATAATGCAATTGAAAGACCATCAGAATAGTAGATGTGCAAACAATTCCTAAGGTGGTCCATGATTCCTCCTAATGTTCACATTCTTGCCTAATCCCCTCCTCTTGAACATGATCAGAATCTGAGTTGCTTCTAACAAATAGAATATAGTGAAGGAAAAGTATGTCAGTTTCACAATTATCTTACAGAAGGCTATAACATCTGTCTTTCTGAGATACTATCCCCCCTTGCTTTCAAAGAAAACAAGTGCCAGATTGTGAGCTTCTTCACGAAGGGCCTCATGGCTACAAAGTAAGGGCAGTAGTCAGCCAACAGACACCACAAGGAGCCGAGACCCTTGGTTCCACTGGTTAGAAGGGGTGGAATTCTGCCAACCATGTGCACTTGGAATTTAACTTTTTTCAAACTTTTATTTAGTAAATATAATTTCCAAAGTACAGTTTATGGATTACAATGGCTTCCCCCCCCCATAACTTCCCTCCCACCCGCACCCCTCCCATCTCCCACTCCCTCTCCCATTCCATTCACATCATGTGTTTCCAAGGCTATGGAAGCTTCTTGAGCTTGCTGACTTCGATCTTACTTAGACAAGGTTGTAGTCAAAGTGGAAGTTCTCTCCTCCCTTCAGAGCAAGGTACCTCCTTCTTTGATGGCCCATTCTTTCCACTGAGATCTCACTCACAGAGATCTTTCATTTAGGTTTTTGGTTTTTTTTGTTGTTGTTTTTGTTTTTGTTTGTTTGTTTGTTTGTTTTTTGCCAGAGTGTCTTGGCTTTCCATGCCTAAAATACTCTCATGGGCTCTTCAGCCAGATCCGAGTGCCTTAAGGGCTGATTCTGAGGCCAGAGTGCTGTTTAGGACATCTACCATTCTATGAGTCTGCTGTGTGTCCCACTTCCCATGTAGGATCATTCTCTCCCTTTTTTATTCTATCAGTTAGTATTAGCAGACACTAGTCTTGTTTGTGTGATCCCTTTGACTCTGTAAATCCTCAAAGGAGACCCCACTAGGCTGGCACCTGATCACAGCACAAGCACATACCCAAATCATGCCCAGATTTCTGACCCACAGACAATGTGAGATAATAAACATGCACTGTTATAAGTCTTTGAGTTTCAGGTAATTTATGATATAGTATCAAAGTAAAGGATATATGGAATATTCTAAGAAAAATACAAAAATTACTTTATAAACTTTAAGGAGGAGTCAAACATAAAATTATTCCCTTTTTAGAATTACTTGTGAAAAACGACAACTATGTTCATTTAAATGTTGACTAAATCACTCAGAAAACTAATGTGTGTTCTCCACGGCATTCATTATTGCCTTCTCTAATATTTTACCCTACTGGTAGACAATGTCTCTTGTTCCCAATTAGGCCATAACTGGTTTTATTTGATGATGTCTAGGAATGGTAATTGTTTATTCATCCCAAAATATTCAAAATACACTGGATGTACAAATTTGCACAAATACTCTTTACAATATTCAACAGTATAGTTGGGAGATACATGGTCTCAGAGACATAATTTCAACCTGGCCATGAAAATGTAACTACTTCCACCTAAATAGCAGTAAAAACAGAGATAATCGCTCACATGAAAATGTTTGGTATTATAAATGTGGAATAAATGCATCCATTTCAAGAGGACTAGTCCACTCTGATTTCTTAACTGAAAAATAAACTACGATTTCATCCGAACCTCCCAGATGATGCGGCCTTAAAATTATCTTCCCTTAAAAATGTCAGAATATGTTTGGATGCTTTAGTTGTTTAGCTGCTTTATTTCCATTTTATCTGTCACATATGAGTAACAGGGAGACATTCATATACTAGAATTAAAGAATCAAGAGGGTGTGCGTGCCAAATTCCCAGAGACCCTGCTGTCCCGCTCTATTGCACTGCTCATGTTCAGTCTCAAATATTGTCTTTCTAGTTACACAGTACATAGCCTGCTAAGACGCATGGTATCTTGTAAACATCATACATCTTCTAGCTCCTCAATGATGAGCTGTACACAAAGTTTATGGCTGGATATTTGCTAAAAGGAACCAGTAAAGGGAAATGTCTTAACAGCAGCCTTGAAAATCTGCCTACCAGCATTACTAACTACACAGGACATAATTCAAATATAGGAGGCCACATTGATTTATTTTGCATTTCATTAATTCCACTCAATGGAATCTCTCACATCATGGAGAACTGTTTAGCAAACTATTACTGAACACTGCCAAGTTATCTCTTACTGTATACCAAGCTGCTTAAGCATGCAATTTAAAATGACCACCACTGCATTACATTCTAGGATTTGTTGACTGGAATTCAGATATCACCTAAGGACAGAAACCTTTGTCATATGTGCGCCTCTGGAAAGATCAGAATGCTTTGAGGTGACTTAAATGACACTGGACTCATCTGAAGACTTCACTCCCAGCTCTAGTGCCTGGCCTGGGGAAACTCAACAGCTGGGCTCAGCTGAGATCACCCACAATAGAGAGCTTCCCCGGCCTCTGTTATTTGGGCTTCCTCACAGTATGGCGGTCTTGGGCTAACAGAGCATCTTACATCTTACAGTTCAAAGCTTCAAGAATATGTGTTCTATCAAACAGCATTAGCAGTAGATGGCCTTTTGTCACCTACCCTGCCACTTCTGCTCTAATCTCTTGGTCAAATCGGTCACTAGCGTGCTCAGAGTCAAAAAAGGCTATACTTCTGAGCTCTCAATTGGAAGAGCAACAAAAGCTCTGTACCATATTCTGTAACTACCACTCACCCTCTTCCACCCTTCCTCCCTCTTTCTTTGTGAGTAATTAGACAATAAATGATTAAGACATAACTCCTGTCTTAAGAATATTCCCAGGAGGTGGCATTGCAGTGTAGTGGGTAAAGCTGCTGTCTACAATGCTTGTATCCCATATGGGGGCCAGTTCACATACTAGCAGTTCCACTTCCAATCCAGCTCCCTGATAATGGCCTGGGAAAAGCAGTGAAGATTGCCCAAGTGTTTGGGTCCCTGCCACACACCTGGGAGACCCAGATGAAGCTCCTGTGTTGGCCTGGGCCAGTGCTGGCCGTTCAGCCATCCAGGGAGTGAACAACTACTGGGAAGATCTGTCTCTATCCCTCACTCTTTCTGTAACTCTGAGTTTAAGTATAAATAAATAAGCCTTTTTAAAAAGAAATATTCCCTAGAATATCTAAAAGGAAGTATGAATGGACTTATTATATATGTATGTATATATAAATGTACATATGTAAGTGTACAGAATTCATTTTATAAAGGTTATGCACGTGAGCTCCTAGCAATTGTCTTCAAGCTAGTATTTTTAGTTTTCCTGTTTTCTTTCTTCTTTTCAATAATCTGTAATCTTTGAAAATTGGGATTGCACCTCTCACATAGCAATAACAACATAAAGTGCTTGTCAAGAGCCACAGTCAAAAGCGCTGTGGCCTTTGCCTTAATTTCCTCTCTGCAAAAAGGGCCAATTATCAGACCTGCTTCATGGCATTAAATGAATTAGCCTGACATCATCACTAAGTGCTTGTTGACTGTTAGTATCTTCAAGTGAAGAAAACCGCTGCCTCTGTTTGTTGCAACAATTTTGCTGCTTATCCACAGGTCAAAGCAGAATTTAGCTCAATGACATATTTACAAAGAAAACATTATTTGTATCAATTATTTTCTTTCTTAACTGATGAACTTCTTCTAAATGACCAAAGCAGCCACAATATTTATTTATATCTGCATCTATTCATATATGAGCAATAAGCTTTCTCACAGGCACAGCCAAATGATCATTAAAGATTCGGCTTCTTCCCCATTTGATGGGTAATTCCTAGCTCATTCCATAGTGTAAAATAATAGGGTCAATGTTTGTAAAGTGATGCTTTTAAACACTTGCTCCGAGTCTCTTAAATTTCTGGAATTATTTCATCTATAGGTGGATTTCTCAGATAATAGTTTGCTGCTGTGGACATCCTAATTGTTTTAAATGAGCCCCTTTAAAAAAGAAAAAAAAATCTATAGTTTCACCTCAATGGTTGGAACAACCAGAAAGTTTCAATTATGCTGCCAAATGGTATTTTGCTTTTTCTGTTAAATGGACACTTTTCTATTTCAATATAGCAAGTTATCATTTTCTTAAAATCCAAGCTACTCAGAAGAACCAAACAGTCCTTCATCTTCTAAATTTGGTACACAAATTGCATTAGTCTTAAGAATCGCTTTTCCTTGGAAAAGTTCTCAGATGAACAGGTTTTTCTTTCTTTAAATGACCAGAGTAAGGATGCACATAACCTCCCCAGGAGCTATGGAGTAATTACACTGCTGTTTATCACTTTTCAAACCCATAATTAGCCAGGAAGAGGTATGTACAAATAAACACTGTGCTTACAGTTCCTACATAAAAGCTCTGTTATTTAGCAACAGAGACATTAAACATTTTATGAAATTGACATTTTGTAATTATCTGTGTTTCACATGAGGGACAATGAACTTCCCTAAGAAAGCAGGAGGAAGAACCTCAGGTTGAAATTACAGTGTTGGCCTGGCCTCAAGGATCTGGGAACAATGTGATTTCACCGTAAACTGAAAGTGAGATCATCAGAAGAGGAAATCTTGTCACTAAGAATTTTTTTCAACCAACATCATGAGCCTAAGAGTTTTTGGATGAAGAGATTTACAGGCTCACGAACATGCACCTAGAAAAAAAAGCAGTTATTCTGGGTTTTCCCCTCCTGTTCATTCCTTCCTTCCTTAAGTGAACATGCAGTCAGTTGATGAATTTCTTACATTTTCTATGCCCACTATGAGTCACACATGGTGAAGAGCCTGGTTATTTGTTCCTTTTTAAAATAGGTGCACTACAGGATATCTTTTATCTCAATGCCTAAATTACCATTGCCATGTAATAACAGTGCTCGCATTATCCAAGAACAGTTTCCACTAAAAATCTATTTTTAAAATGCAACATTCACTGGTCCCTCTGCAAAGTTTCTTTTTGGATACAGTCATACAATAACTGTATGACAAAAATGCATCCCCAGAGAAAATGATCACAAATGAAGACATTAAAAGGTTGTTTATGCAGTATCCTATAATGCACCTGGACAACAACTGTCGTATCCTCTGCAAACCATCTCTGTGATCATTCTGAGAAAATGCACGCATTCTCTCTGCTGTTAGTTCTTGGTCCCTCTGCTCATTCCACACAGCTCAGACAGCTGACAAGGTGGCCTTCATTCACTGCAGCTTGGCCAAGCCAGAGGATCTAAGTTGAAGAGCCCCTCGGGAAATTCTCCTTAATAATTTACTGCATTAACACATCAAATAATGTCATGGTACTTAAAAAAGCAGGGTAAGAACAGGCTCATGGCCATACAAAATAGCCCATAATGTACATAGCATAACACTGACAAGAGAAAATTGTTATCGCCAGTCAAGGACAGGAACTGGAAGCTCTCAAATATCATTTTGTGTCTTCCCTGGTCCATTTGCAGCCTCATTTCAGCTACCTCACCTTGTTCCATGTATTACAAATGTCAGGCCATTAAGATAAATTAATATATTTGAATGATGATGTGCTTTAATGATTTTTTTCCTAAACTGAATCATGAATTAACTTTTCAACAGTTCATCTACTCTAGTCTTGACCCGGATAAAACAGATTCTCAAGTGCTGTATAGTGACTTTAGCTACATTTTTTAATATCATCATGTTGAAAGAGAAATGTAAATATGCACTGCTCAGTTTTTATATTTGTTTAAAGGAGTTAATATGAGAAAATTAATCTAATTAACATGTGATATTGAAAATTTAATGTCATTTCCCAAACATTCACCATGTTTCTGAAAAAAAAAAAAAAGACTAGCCTAGCCAATGATGTTGGTTATCAAAATTGTGTTTCAAATTTTTGCAAATTTGTATTTGTCTCACTTATTAAAATTTATTGGTGTTACTGTTTTATTCCTCTGTCAAAAAAGGAATAGGAAAAGCTGATAGCACCAAAATTCCTCCTTCAATTAGGAAAGTTTTTTTTTTTTAATTTACCTTTCTGAAAAAAAATTCAGAAACATCAAAGATTACCCCCAATAGATCTACAGAAACATTTAAACTTCCACATGAAAATTTTCTAGTTCTGTAAGCCACATATCTTAACATCAAAAATTACACTTAAGATTAATTTAAATGTGTAATGAATTTAAAGTACAATTAGAGATTTGAGGCATGATTACAATGGGGCTTTCTCAATTTTCCAGATTTTAAAGTCTTTGAAAATGAGAAATTTAATTTTCAAAGACTAAATAAAACAAACGCAAAAAAGATTAAACCTTCTTTTCACGTTTGCTTTTGTCAAAGTGTAGCTCTGCAGCACCTCGGACTCCTTGTCAGTGAAATACACATAATTGGCCTGTGTCACCCATTCACTCATTAGGACAACAGAATACTAAAATACCTAAAAACCCGATAAATTATTTTTATCATCTTAAGGATCCAATTAATCGGATGGGGAAATCAAGTTGAGGGCTGATCCGCTGACAACTGCCACAGTGGAAAAGCCCAGGTCCTTCCCCTGGGCATCACTGAAAGCAAAGTATGTGGACAAGGACTTTGTCCACTCCGACTTGAATGCCCTCCTCCTGACAGGCATCTTCAGAAACACTGAATAAGGGTAAACATTCAGCTTAGAAGCTCAAAACCAAAGTGATATGAAAGGATTCACTTTTTCATAAGTGACTTTAAATTCAATAAATATTAGCACCATCCTGGGACAAACAGAACCCTGTCGTAATTTGCCAGCTCCTGACGAAGCAGAGGAGGAATAAAAAGACCCAGTTCCATCAACAGCAAATCATCTGCATTCGCATGCAACCTTTCTAATTTTCAGTCTTTGACCTGGGCTTTGGCAGGAAGCCCACATCTCAGAACGCTCACATGCACCTCTTACCTGATGGTAGAGCAACCAATCACATGTTAACTCCAACCACAAGGAGCTGGTTTTTCAATAGAGTCAGACTGACTGTTTTAAAAACATTTGTTTCTCTCCAGACAGGCTCACAGCTTATCTAATTCCCCAGCTTCAATTTATCACCAGTGCTTTTTAAAAAAGTGCCTCTGTAGGAATCAAGTTCAAGCTCTCTGTCCAGCAGTTGGTCTAGACTAGCAAAGGGACAGCTTTGATTAGGAAACAATTACTGAGATTAGTGTATAAACTCATCAATGTTTTCTACCAGCTCACCATCTAGACTAGGAGAGCTGAGGGCTGTCACCATGAGTGCAGAGAAATCACAGCTCAGCCAGGGCAGCTTGCCTGAGAGGAAGAGAACTTACAAGCTGCATTTGATTTGCACATGCTCTGTTCTTTTTCTCAGGGACTCTTTAAACCAGTTGGACACAACCCTATTTTACAGGAACTGGTAGAACAGCCCTTTGAATCCAGGCCTTTCTGACATGTGAGTCCAGGATCACTCCTCACAGCAAAGCTGCTACAACAGCAAAAAAATGATGGATGGAACAACCGACATTATCTTGTATGCACCAAGTAATTTTCTATTCTATTCTCTTCTGCTATTTGCTCACCTGCTTCCTAACCTCTAAACAAAGACCACACACAGGCAAAGACGTGCAACAATGTAAACAGCATAATGTACAGTTAAGACAATGAGATTAAGAGCCAGCTATTACTGGGATCAAATGTTGGAAATGCTATATTTATAGCTGAGAATTTGGGCTCATTTTCTAACTTCTCTAAAAAGTCTTGCATACCTATGCATTGAAGCACTCTGGTTTTGACTGTGGTGTTGGGTTGTTGCAGAGATAATACTCAAAGTGCTCACCATTAGACTTGTTTACCGTAAGAGCAAGGTAAGTGAATGGAAATCCATGAATGATGGGACTTTTTGTTCAATGACTTCAATCCTGTAGATAAAACCCTCAAATAACTAGAGGTGAGAATGAACTTGGGAACAGAAACACCAAGAAACTGACAATGACACAGAGCTCACATTCAACTTTTCTTTCCCAGCCCTACCATATTTTTGAGTCCTATTTTTCTGAAGAGGGTTGTTTTAAGGTTTATAAAAGTAATAGATGTGTTTGTGATAAGACTAGAGAGTATTTATTCTTCATATCTGCAATAACAAAAAATTATTTATTAGATTGGCTGCAGGTCCTATCTCTCTCCATGATAAGAACATATGGTTGAATCATTATTTTTTAAATGACTTGGATCAATAAGAACATGCTTAAGAACCAAAGAAACAGCACAAAGTTGAGGTTGTCAAAACTTTTCTTTTCTTTTAAAAAGCAAAGTACAATTAGTAAGATCAAGGTGCTAGATTAAAAACATAACTAGGTTTCATGTAATGCAATTTTATATTTGGAGTTGGCAGAAAGTATCATCTTTTTGCCCAAACTTATCACTGCCGGTGCCTCACTTTATGTTAAATCATTTTGGAGGGGATATTTGAAACCACTTAGTGCAACCAGCCTCCCACGGGAAAGATGCCACTCCAGGGTCATGGGAGGCAGTCCCCATCCCATTTGCACATTTTTCTGTAGCAACATGGTCTTGGTTTCCCCTAGACAACTCTCTGTGGTAGCGACTAACAGCACCTTGCACAGAACACTCTTCCTTCTGTGGAATAGAGGTCTTCCTACCTAAAACACCTGGGCACAGATCTGCATTCTCACTCCCAGAGCCAAAGGAAGAATTGGACAAACCTCCTTTCTACATGATTTTCATCAAGTTAAGGAATCTGCTGTGTGTTTGCATATGTCTTCTGTCACAGGGAAGTCATGTTCCCGTTCTTGGAACACAGTTTATAGTCTGTTCTTCTACTCTGCTTGGTCTTTTCTATCTTGGCACTTACCAGGTTTACCTTGTCTGAGGGCTTCATCTAATTTCTATCAAACAAATCTGTTTCTCATGAAAAACCCAGAGATGGCCAGCCATATTTAATTCAGTGGATAGACCATCAAATCCCAGCACAACACATTCTTAGGGAAAATAATTTACAGTAACACACAATGTATAACTGTAAATGACTTCACATTTAAAACCAGTAATTATTTTATGTCATCTGAAAATTAGTTTTTTACTTAATTTAAGCATATTCTAGTTGATAACTGTTTACTTTCTGAAATTCTGATAGATTGTTTTCCTTTAAAATATTAGTAAAAAGAAAAAATCATAGAGGCATAGTAGCATGTACAAGACAGAACCTCTCCTCCCCAAAACACAGCAACATAGCAAAACATAGCAACAGAACCTCTCGTCCCCATAGCAGAGCCCAAACACCTCTTCCTTGATAGTTGGTGCCATTAGTTGGTGCCATTATTATTTTTTATCAATAGGATTATTTCAATTTCATGCTTCCACCTGGATCTTAGGTCAAAAGCTACAAATAAGAACACTCTAACGTTTATTTCATCATTAAGTCGTTTGTTCCTTTAAACTCACACCCATATTCTCATTTTTTTTCTGCTCATTTCTCCTGTTAAACTTAGTGCAAAGTGGTTTGGACTAGGTTTTATTTCCTCAACTCTAATTCATCGCTAATCCATCACATTTTGACATCTCTTCTTACCATTCTTTCAAAACTACTCTTGTAAGGTCACCAAGATTTAATTCCCAAACTCCGACATATATCTAGGCTTCACCCTACATGTCTTTGTGCAATGTTGGACACTCTCGGCTGATTCTGTGTTTCCTGTGGGCCTTTCAGGTCATCATCCCATCTCTTTCTAACTCTGTACTTCCCACTTTAACTATTTTTTTTCCATTTTAGTCTCTTTCTTGGTCCTTTTTCTGCCCAAAGCATTGGTCGCTGTTCTTCCTCAGGATTCGACGCTGGGATTCTCATCCTATCACCACCTTTTGTGAAGCCATCTGATCTCTATACACAATTTTGAGATTAACTCTACATATGGAGAATGTACATCATACCCAAGGTTCCTACTCATGTGTGACATATCATCTACTAGATATCTCTTTGTAACATCATCTCAAAGACCTCCATTTTTTTCCTATAATCTGAAGCCCAAACTGTTTCTCCTTGATTTCCTATCCCATTATATGGCTCAGCATATACATGACTTTTATACAACATGATTCATAGCTTCCTCTGCATAAAATTACTTACTAAATACTATAAAATTTGAACTCAGGGCCAGCACCACGGCTCACTAGGCTAATCTTCCGCCTGCGGCGCCGGCACCCCGGGTTCTAGTCCCGGTCAGGGCGCCAGATTCTGTCCCGGTTGCCCCTCTTCCAGGCCAGCTCTCTGCTGTGGCCCGGGAGTGCAGTGGAGGATGGCCCAAGTGCTTGGGCCCTGCACCCGCATGGGAGACCAGGAGAAGCACCTGGCTCTTGGCTTCAGATTAGCGCAGGAGCGCCAGCCACAGCAGCCATTGGAGGGTGAACCAACGGCAAAAGGAAGACCTTTCTCTCTGTCTCTCTCTCTCACTGTCCACTCTTCCTGTCAAAAAAAAAAAAAAAAAAATTTGAACTCAGAAGTCTCCATAATGTGGTGCTGGTTCTCCACTTCCCAAGCCACTGGAGCTAGTTAGAATTTACTGTCCAAGACACTGGCAACACGGAGCTACCTAAACTTGGACTAATTTCAATTGAGTAAAACTAAAAATATAGTTCGTCATTTACTCTAGCCACATATTTAAGTTCTCAGTAACCGACATTATCAGTGTCTAACACTGCCTAGACTGAAGTATAAAACAGTTCCACAAAGTTCTATTTGAGGGCTGGTTTAAGAGGACTGTCTTGTTAACCCCCCAAAGAATAACTTCTGAACTGATCTCTCTCACTTTACCCTGTCCCGACATATCACCCCATCATATCTAGGGCTAACTCTTGAGAAAAGCAGATCACCCAAAGTGAATCCCTTGACTAAAATTCTCGATATTTTAGCATATAATGAAATTCGAATGTTCCGCCATGGGTTAAATAGTCCTTTACAAATGAGCACTAACATATCCCCAGAGATATTTCCTACAGCTATTCAAATATACTTTATTTAGATTTATTGACTGAATGTATTCTCCTAACATTATATATTGGAGCTCTAACCCCAATGCGACTATATGTGGAAAGAGCCTAAGAAGAGCTTTTAAGTCTTAAGTGAGGCCAGAAGAGTATGGTTAATTCAGGGGACTGACGTCTTCATCACAAGATAAAGACCCCACACTCTCACTGCACGTGCCCACAGTAAAGGCTATGTGCAGATACGTGAGAATGTGGCCATGTGCAAGCCAGGAGGAAAGCCCTCACCAGATGCCCCATTTACCAACACTTTGACCATGAGCTTTCATGTCCAGAGCTGTGGGAAAATGAATATCTCTTGTTTACACCACACCCACTCTAGTATTTTGTCATTAGCAGAATAATTTTAGTATGAAGAATCAACAGGTCTCCAAAGTTCACTTGACCTCCAACCAAACTTTACACAAACCCTGCCTCTGCCCAGCTCTGTGAGGCTGAAACATAAGGGCTCTTCTGGGCCGGCGCCGCGGCTCACTAGGCTAATCCTCCGCCTAGCGGCGCCGGCACACCGGGTTCTAGTCCCGGTCGGGGCGCCGGATTCTGTCCCGGTTGCCCCTCTTCCAGGCCAGCCCTCTGCTGTGGCCAGGGAGTGCAGTGGAGGATGGCCCAGGTGCTTGGGCCCTGCACCCCATGGGAGACCAGGAAAAGCACCTGGATCCTGGCTCCTGCCATCGGATCAGCGCGGTGCGCCGGCCGCAGCGCGCCAGCCGCGGCGGCCATTGGAGGGTGAACCAACGGCAAAGGAAGACCTTTCTCTCTGTCTCTCTCTCTCACTGTCCACTCTGACTGTCAAAAAAAAAAAAAAAAAAAAAAAAAAAAAAAAAAAGGGCTCTTCTGATCATCACAGACTTGTCCACATTCTGCTACAGCTCCACACACGAGCCAGGCCATCCATCCTGACCACCCATATCTCCCAACTTTCTGTCTTCTTAGTGGGCCATCTCATTATAAAATGTCTGATAAATTCAAAATAAATAGAAGCAAATATGGCAATATTTTTAGTGACTGTTAAACATGTGGCACATAAAAGTATATTATGCTTATCTCTTAGTTCTTTGGGGTGTTTGCAAATGCTGCTAATCAAAGGGAAAAACAAAATATTTTTGATATTTAATATTACACAGATAATACCTGATATTTAGTATTACCCAGATCTTTGACCTTGAGCTATTTAACTATGTCATTGCTTTACTCATCTGTAAAGTCTATGATAATACTTAGGTCATAGAGTTGATGTGAGGATTAAGTGAATTACAGTGGTTTCCAGCTTCAAATGGGCTCTAATGCTTGTTAGCTGCTACTGAAACTCATTCTGGCAGTGACGTCTGAGTGATTGAAGTCATTTTCTGTAATAGTTAACACTTTTTCATGCTAGTTCATTTACATCTTAGTTTAATTTTCTATTCAAATAGTCAGTGGTAGTTCAGTAAGAAAGAGACTGATTATTTTTGATGGAAGTAGAGAAGCAGAGAAGAAAGAAGCCCAAACTTCGAGTTTTCCCTGGGACACAGGCCCTGGAAATGCAGTTTCCAAGTGACAAGAGAGGACCCAGTCAAGCAGCAGTCAGAAGGCATACTTACAGGGAAGAGAGGAAGGTGGGGGTCAAGAGGCAGGAAGTCACCAGTTTCACAGAGTTGTTAACAACCGTGTCTTTCTTGTGCAGGATGGGACAGATGACATCCAGAATTCCCAGGGATTGGAATCGAGATGATTGCTGCATTCATCCATCATTCATAAGCGTGGCTATCCTGCTTCTGTGATCAATAGCTACTCAAATATCTTTGAAATGCCTGTGTTTCATGGGCATGTTTATCATGTGTGATAGCTCCTGCGACTTCCCATTCATAGATGATTGAATTAGGTAGAGGCCACCCAGGGAGAGTACAATCAGCAATTATCTTCTAATCCCTCAGACTCCCAAGAATTAAATATTCTCATGCACTCTACTATGATGCATAGTACATATTGTTAACTATTACCAAAGGACACATTTTAACCATTTCATTTGCAATATTAAACAGTAAATTAGCACATTTCATTAAATAATTATTTGGATTGTAATGATATTTGATTTCTTTAGACAAAAACTTTAGGATTTTCATAGTTTCCTTTAACTTAAAATTAAGAAACCCAAAAGATGAGTGATACTTACAATCACTTGAAGCCAGAAAAATTCTACCCTATCATAACTAATTTCTAAATTTAGCTTGTTGTAATCTATTTCATAACTTGTGTCTTTAAAACACTATTTGGACTCCAACTAGTTACTACAGTAGGACAGAGGTAAGTAAAAAAGAAAACAGTTTATCATCACAGTGGACAAAAATGAGGAATGAAAAATGACCTTTATTTAATAAAGCGAATAGATAAAGAACATGCTTGGATCAGGTGAAATACCACAGAAAGCTAACAGGTGGTTTTATAAGACCAGTCATATTATAGTGCAAAAGTCTAAATTTTAGCCATTTGTGTAGGGAAAAAACTGAGGACAAAAATAATGAGGTTGGGATACTGATCAATCTAATGGAGACAGCCGTTAAGTTTTGATGCTCATATACGTGGCCTGTTAACCGAACATCAGTATAACGACACAGTCTGGGTAAAAGACGAAACACGGTCAACAGACCCACTCTTAAATGCCCAAAGCTCTCCTCCTCTACGCTTCCACTTTGTCTCCACCTTCTCTTCTATCACATTGCCCAAACTTTAAGTCAGTCTTTTCACTTCTCTTGCACTTTCTCAGCCTAGTTACCTTGTGTACTTTCTCCCCTGCCCTCTGGCTATGTCCTTTAACACTTTTACAAAGTATCTGCCTGAATTCTCCTCCCACAATTTGAGCAAATAGGATTATTTAGACCTGAAATACAGGAGCTGAAAGGTCTTTCCACATTCACTAACACTGCCAACCAGAATGCTGGTTCTCATCCATGCTGCACAATAAAATCACCCTGAAATCTCTGAAAGAGCCCAAGCCCATCAAACACTCAGAACAAGGAAATCAGAACCTCTTGGGACTGGGAATATGTAGGCCTCAGTGCTCCCCAGGATATTCCACTGTGAGCCCAAGGATCTCTGATCTAAAGGATATGTCTCTAATGGAAAACTCTATAAACAATAATTGTCCTAGTCATTGTGAGATTGACACAGATCACAAAGATTAAAAAAAAAAAATTGAGACAGGAGATTAATGCAATAGCTAATATAATCCAAACCTAAGTTTCTCTTTGTTTGAAATAGCCATCTCTATATTTGCTCTTGCATATTAAATCTAGAAAGCAAAGATATCCTATAATTTACATGAAGGGAAGAATCAAACCAACAGCACTGCTTGTTTTCCTTTCCTACATATTTTAATTCATCCTCCACATGTAGACACTCATCCCACCTAATCATAGTGCTTAAAACCAAGACACAACAGCAATCGTTTAAACTTTGTGGTCATGCCCTATCTCTATAGCTACTAATTTCACCCAGTTACAATTCTAAACCTAAAATGTATATTACTTAGTTCACATAAAACTTGCATCTGACATTCAGAAAAAAACTGCATGTTTCTTCATATAAATAAAGCATATATCATAAATCAACAGTCACACATACAGCAAAATGTGAAAACATAAATCTGTGTCACAAGAAGGATTGCAGTAGTGGCCTTGACCTTATGAATGCCCAATCATCTCAATAATCAGATGGACTTTGTACAGAAGCAACTACAAGAATATGAAAATAATGAGGTATAAATAGTATAAAAACTGTCCACTTAACAAATGTGTACTTCACACTTTAGGAAAGTAACAAAGTATGTGCAGTATTACTAAATAGCAAAGTAATATTTTAGATTCAAAATTTTCAAGTGAAATAATTGTGAGATTTAATTTTTTTAAAACGTTACTTTTTTGTGTATCTATAGTGCATGACACTGAAATAAAATTAAAAATGCTTTTTTTTCCCTCAAATTGTACATCATGTAAACCAAACTACGTACTCAAACTGGGTAATGTTTATGAACAGTACTTGCAGAAACGACACTATTGTCAAACTCAGATGCCCATGTTCAAGTAATCCTTTTCATCAGTATCTGGTAAATAAAAATAAGCAATATAATCTGCTTTAATATAAGATAATAAAAGAATGTGTACATTCTTGAAAGGATAAAGATGCAAATTTATTCTTAGATAATTGCAGCATAAATGGTGTAATACTTAGAATCTAATCTCAAACTCACTTTCACTGACCAATTATTTGAGGGCATATGTAAGCAGATAGAGCTATCAGTAATTACAATAATTCACCTGTAATGTAAAAATGTGTATTCCCTAAACATCTCATTTTTAGAATACTCATCTTCAAGAATTCCCAGAAGCTAATAAAATGACATATATAAGAAAAAGTCTTTAAATGAAAATCAAGCATGTTAATATACATGTGTAATTCTGTAGCTTAGATATGTCATTCAAATATTGCCAACTTTAATATTTTGAGATTTCAGATTCCTATTATATATCAGAAGCATTGTTTTTAATAATACTATAAACTAAAGGCAAAATTACTGCCATAATTTTTTCTTAATTTATGTAATAACACAGCATGCTGTAGCAAACATGATATAAGCAATGGTTTTTGTTTCTTATTTCTCTATAAATTACTTCTTGGATAAATGCATATATTTACTTTTTAAAAATTAAGCTATTTCCAACAACATTAAAAGCATTCTTGGGTCCAAATTATTTCTATGACTTGTTACAATACAAAGCCTTTACCAAAGTAAAACTAAATTGCATTTGACATCAAATTACTGTGAATTCAAAGCAGTAGGATAATTTAAATCTATTTTAAGGATTTTTAAATAAGTTTCCAAAATTTCTTTAAAAGTTTAAATCAAAATGAAATTTAATCTGTCTTCATTTGACACATACATGAAATGTGGCAATTTTTACTGGGTGAAAAATATTGAACTAGAAAATAATGCTGTATTCTTACTCTAAAAAGTTAAAACCATACATTATTGGATTATATGTGAGTATAATTAATGTATTCCTAAAATATGAATCTCACTAGTTTTAGGGCAATATATTTCTAAACCATTTTATGAGTATATTAACAATGATTTAAATATAATACATTTACTTTTAATGTAGTCTGACTTTGTAGCTACCTTTAAAATGAAGTTTTGCATAGGAGTTCTGCCTTGAATAAAACTCTCAATTATCATTCCAGAACTATAAGTACATGTGAAATAAGTTTAAGTATTCATAAAGAAAATAAAAAACAGTCTTCAAAAATGACAAGCAACATTTTAAACCATAGAATGTGGCCTATGTACAGTTTATGAATGTGTTTATGGGTTTTTTGGAATTAGTCAGAAATTATTTCCCAAACTAAGGAATGATGCTTGTTTTATATTTCCACGTATACCAACTGACTTATGACTCTAAATCTAAGACCTCTAGCACTGCAATCATGAAACTTTAATTTTTTAGTTAGTTGTTATAGAGTAAATGTTTTAAATTGACAGATAACAATAACAAAAAATTCTGCAGCCAAAAAAACTCTGCATGACATCACAGGCAATAAGTTCTATTCTGTGATGTGAAGTACAAAAAGTCTATGCTAAATTTTCAGCGTGAGGAAGAATTTTTTAAGGAGTTAATATTCCTGTAATATCCTTGCATATACAAATGAGCAACTCCTATCTTACATTAAAATATAGTACACATTCAAAGGTCTAAATAAATGTAGTTAACTTACACTATGCATGGTTGATTTGATGATATAAAGTTGAGAATTCAGGTCGGAGGAAAGGAAAAATGTTTTTATATTTACTTAGACCTCAGAATGAAATATATTTGACATGGTTACTTGAAAATATTCTGCAACCTATTGTTGACTATGCAGTTCCTCTGGTAAATAGGAAAATGCAAAATGAAGTTATTAAAAATTTCTGGAGGATTCACATTCAGAGAAATAAGGAAATTCAAATTATTACAAAGTGCCATTCTTTAACATAAATTGCCAAAACTTGGCAATATCTTATTAGTAGAACTATAAGATACATGAAAATATAGAATAAGAAAATTGCTGTAACACATCTTGTTAAAATTATGCAATAAGTACAAGACATATTCATTAATTTCTACCATTATGATTAATTCTCTGGTATCAATTACAGTGGTATGGTTAAAAAATAGGTAGGAAAAGTTAGGATCAAGTTATGCAGGGAAATAACATTCTAAATTCACATAATTCAGAATTCTTGTTTTCAAAGATCTAGTTTCTGGTCTTAAAGATTGATGTTAAAGTAGGTTCAGTTTGAGTCAGCTTAATTGTCAAAAGCACAACTAACTGGCCCAAAGTGAAATATAGGCCTTGAACTATTTTCATCAGAAATGATTTATCCCTCAACCCAGTTTCCTTGTGGAAGCATCACAAATCACTTTGGTCTATGCTACCCTTCATTGCTCTTACCGGGGCCCAGCAAGTGTAGCAAAAATGGGTAGTATTCTGCTTTTGTGTGGTTGGGGAAGTAGGGAAAAGGAATAGAAACTGCAGTGTATTATTTCTTTAGGAAAGCAGTAATATTTTTTGTGTTGCTTATAAAGTTTATTGTAGTGAAGTATTAAGACAGAGACACTGTGCCATCACTTCTTCACTAGGAAAGATCACTGCATACTGTCATCCTCAAACCCAGCTCTCCAGTAATTCCATTTCAGCACCATGGACAGACACCCATACTGGGACAGGTGCCCAATGGAGGACCAGTTTTTAGGAAACTAGTAGACTTTTTTGCCAATCAGCAAGTTATGTATTATATTGAACAGGAAATGCTCAAATATAACAGATTTATCAAGCATTTCAGTAAATTTTAAGTCACAGCATCAAGGATTGGTCATTTAGGAGTTCAGAAGAACATGCTGAAAAATCAAGCTAGTTACATAAGGTGTTTGATAAATAAAACTGCTATCCTCTCTAGACACCTGATTACAACTTTCTGCTCCACTCGTAGTGCATGTTGGATGAATAATCATAAGTGTCCAAGAGAACAAGAAACTCAGTGAACACACTCAGGTAGGCCCAGAGGACTTTCCAAACACCCTGAACCACCCCTGTGAGAATTTACATTTTTCCTTGCCTCTCTTACACAAACCACCACAAACACTGTCTCGTTCCTCTGATCAACCAAGTTAATGATGTCACCGTCAGAAGGTCCCTGTGTCAGGGACAGGTGCCACACCACACACACCCCGTCTATCTCCCCGACTCTTCTCTCTCTGTGGTGCTCAGGGGGCAGCCCACTGTGTACTCCTGGCAAGCCTTGCTCACATGCCATTCCCGACAACACGTAGCAGAGTCAGAGCCAACTGCACAGCTACGACAAGCAGTGGACCACTGCCTGGCTCACCCCAGGAGACCAGGAACCTTCCTGATCTCCCAAGGATTCCCGGAAGAAGGAAAACATCAGCCCATCAGCAATGCGCCAGGCACTCCGGACTGGAGCAGCAGAGTAGAGCTCTTACAACCACGAAAGCCACCAGGAAAGTCGCAACACCAGAGACAAAAATGCCACCACCACCCCCTCCAGGTTGCAAACCCTGGAAGATTGCCCCGATGGAGCAGACACGGAGAGACGCGCGGGAAAGGGGGCCACCCCGCTGCGCCTACCTTGCAGTCCTCGGGACAGGACTTGACCGAGTACTCCTGCGACTGTAAGTACTTGTGGAGCACGCTCTCAAACTCCTCGTACTTCTCCTGCGCGTGGTGGTCGTAGTCCTGGTACGCCTCGACGCACTGCCTGCAGGTGGTCATCTCCCCGCCTTCCGTGAGCACCTCATCCAGACTGCAGTTCAAAGTGTTGGGGCTGGACAGCCCCGAGAACAACTCCCAGAGTGTGTAGGAATTACAAAACGAAAGGTAAAAATCCGACAGGTTCCAGAGCGGAGCTGCGCGCTGCTGCTCCTCCCCCGCAGCCGCCACCCCCCGACTCCAGTTCCTGGCGCACACCGAGTCCGCGCTCTCCACGGTGAAGCACTGGCCCGAGGAGGCGCCCTGGGGGTAACAAGTCTCCAGGCGCCACACTGGCTTGGCAGAGTTTCCTAGAAAAAGAGCTTTGCTCCGCTTGCTTTTGCCTCGGGCGCCCTTGCCGCCGCCGCCGCCGTCTCCCGGGGACGGGGGCAGGGTGGGGGACGAGGAGGCGGAGAGGAGTCTGTGTGCCTGGGCGGCGGGCGAGGACTCTCCCATGCTGGCCAGCAGCGCGGGCCAGGAGGGCTCCTGCTGCCGCTGGCGCTGCTGCCGCTGGCGCTGGCGCTGCTGCTGCTGCTGCTGCTGCTGCTGCTGCTGCTCCTTGTCCCGGGTCCGGGTCAGTTTGGCCTCGGCGCAGAACCACAAGTGATCAGAGAGCAGGACTGTGAAAAACAAGAGAGATGCCAGAGACAGTCGCCATTTCTGAGCCCTCTCGGAATCGATGAACGGTTTCTCGTTCTCCCGGGGTGCTGCCAACCAGATTTTTAAGCCGTCGTCATACTGCCGACACATCCAAGCACCCCTGGTCATATTTTGGGAGCGCACAGCCCTGGCCGACTCCACCGTGAGGGCTCCGCTGCCGGTGTCACCACAATATGCATTGACTTAAAGGGTTTAATTTCCTTATCCCCTCCTCCCGTTTCTTCTCTCTCTCCCTATCTCTCCTCTCTCTCTCTCTCTCTCTCCCCTTCTCCTTCTCTCACTCTCTCTCTCTCCCTCTCTCTCTCTCCTCTTTGCCTACATAAATATTACCAGGCGTTAGAGGAAAATGACTCGCTCCCGACCTAATCATCAGCCGACCCCATCTCTGTAGAGTGGGAAACAATAATGCAGAGAGAGAGAGAGAGAGAGGAGAGAGAGGGAGAGAGAGAGAGCGCGCGCGAGCGAGCGCAGAGGGAGAGGGAGGCCGAGGAGGCCGGCGCTGGGCTGGCCGCGCTGGGGCCGAGCGGAGGTGATGGTGGAGCGAGCGAGTGGTTGGTGCCGCTGCTCTCACCCCGGCATCTTCAGCGCGCGGGTCCCCATGGCCCTGCCGAGGACAGCCCGCTCTCCCGCGCCGGGGGCATGCCGCGTCTCTGCTGCCCACTGACGGCGACCGGAGCACCTCCCCTCCTCCCCTCCTCCTCCTCTTCCTCCTCCTTCCTCTCCTTCTCCCTGTCCTCCTCCTCCTCCCGCTCCTCCTCAGCGGCGCTGCCTCTCCCGGCGTCCGGAGCTTGGGCAGCCGCCGCCGCGGGCCGCGCGCGCCCTCCGCCCCACCCCGCGCCCCGCGCCCCGCGCGCCAGCCGCAGGTCTGCCCGCGGGCGCCGGGGCCCCGACCGCTGACGCCGCCTCCCGCGGAGCGCGGGGCCGAGTCGCCTGGGCTGGGCCTCCTGAGACCACAGTCATCTTCAGTCCCCGGGCTAAGTTGCCGCCATCTTCGTCCTGGAGAGACACTTTTTGGGGGGAGAGCGCTGGCTTTTGCGTCATCTCCTCCCGCGCCGAGCTCGCTCCATCCTGGTGCAGTGGCGGCGGCTCGGCCACGGGAGGAGGGCGAGAACGCGCGGGCCGGCCGCCCAGGTGCCCCGCCCGGCCGTCTGGGCTCCGCGCCGGCTCTTCCCTCTCTGTCCCCCTCCCCACTTTTTTCCTTTTTTCCTCCTTTTGTCACCGTAAAAGTCAGAATGCGGACTCTGCCCGCCTGAGGTTTCTGCAGCATCTCACTTCCCCTGGGTCTCTGGGAGAAGCCCGCGTTGCGGGCGGTCGGTTAGAGGTCCCCTGGGTGGCACGGGTCTGGGGACAACCCTCTCTCTCTGTCCTTAGGGGGACCACCCTAAGGGGTGGGGGGGTGGTCTCTCCAATGGAAGGCCGGCAAGCCATAGAAGCCATGGCCTCTAGTGCTCGCGAGTACGCCTGTGTATCCCCGAACCACGAGGCGTCCACGGTGTCCAGCGCACCGATTTTGTGAACCGATTTTATGGAGTGCACAGGACGGGTTGTGAGGGCAGTGTCCACAGAGGTGGCCACGTGGTGGTTTGCATGTCTGTTTGCGTTCCATCTTTGCAGCTACGGACAGGCGTATCGCCGCCACACGTTAGTCCCTGTTTTCACACTGGGAAGGAAAGGATTAAAAGTGGCCTCATCTAGTCTTAAGATAAAGCCTTGTCACCTGCGCTGCCTGGGGTCGCCTGCTGCCCTCCCCGTCCACCGCCAGCCTCCCAGGAGCTGCCTCACTGCCACCAGGTCATCCGCAGCCACGGTGAGCTGGGGCGCCAAGGAGGCGTCGCCGCCGCAGCCCGGGTCTCTGGTGCCCCTTAGCGTTAGGGAAGCGCACACACGGTGACATATGCCAGGGTCCCCACGACTGACTGGGGCTCCAGTGGTCTGGGGCACACCCCAGCATCCTTGGATCTGAGAGAGTGCCCCGTCAGCCACATCCCTGCCGTGCGTGTGAGCTCCAGCTCGCCAGTGGAGCTAGGGCGGCTCCCCGATGGGGTACCCCGATCTGCTTGATCTACAGCTGCACTGAACGCACTGGCTGCCCTGGCATCCCCCGGCTCCTAAGGCCCCCATGGCTCTGCTGGAGCACCTCCCTTGGACCTTAGGAGGTGACTTGGCGCTGAGTAAATACCACAAGAAACCGAAGGGTTGGTTCACCCGAATGCGAGTTCCTTTTAGGGTACAGCAGGAGTTGGGGAATGTGAGGGAAGTAGACATTTTTAAAATGGAAAGTCGCAAAACGGAACGCGCAGCATGCAACGGCCCGGTCCAGCGCGCAGCATGAGAAGGTATACCAGGGTTTATCCAGGTAAGCTCGGTTCACTAAAACTGATCGTCACCAGCACACAAAAGCTGGGTCCGGTTTCCTGGCTGCCTTACATATAATTGTCACATGACATTTTAAAACATAATTTATCATTTTCGTATTTGCGGTTAATTTCTAATTAATGTCCAACTTGTTCTCTATAATTCAGACAAAATATTCTTTAGTAACCACACTGAATCAGGCAACCATCTGTGCTTTATTTGTGGGCCATCAACTACAGTATCTCAAACCAAATACATATAGTATTTATACATGCATTTGAATGCACACAGACAAGTCTTGTTATTTACAAGTGCTATGTGAATGCTGTAAAATATTCTAAAAAACAATTTAAGAAGTCAATGATTCCCAACACCTAGGTGGGATTACTTCCATTTTGCAGTATCTCCCTAACATATTTATTTTGTGAATCTCCTGTTTTGTGCTATTTCTTAATCCACGTATTTTGAAAGATTGAAATAGGAAATACATATCCACATTATTAGGAAATACATTTCCCTTCAAATTCCCATTGTTAGTGTAAATCAGACACCTTCATTTTATTGCTATCTTGGATTTTTAGTCTCTCACTTTGAATGGATCGGAATAAATCAGAAATGAGTGGAAGAACTAGCAGAGACATACAACATAGGAAATTAAAGGCCCATAACTTCCAAACAAGGGAAAGAAGCAAAGCAGAGATCTGTTACTTTCATCTTATTAGTTCATAGATAGTCAAAATTAGCCTCCAGAAATATATCCATAACATTCTGGGAAAGTCTTATGTAATATGTTAAGCACTAGCTTTTAATCTGATTGTTGTTTTATATGAGAGACTAAAGTTAATTCTTTGTTGCTAAGTAGCCTGAGTCTTGCCTTCCTCTAACTTTTTTCATGAATTGGTACATTCTGAAACAATGAATTCTGACCATTTGTGGGTGTGGAACACTGAATGAAAACTTCCGACAACTCCACTTTGCAGGATTCACGGTGGTACCAAGTGAGATGTGAAAGACTGGAATGAGAAACCATGGATGTAGCCTCTAGAAGCTTAGCCAAGGATGGAAGAAACCCAGATGGCCAACCTTCACCATACAATGGGGAATTCTGAGCATTAGTGATCATTGAGACTTGAGAAAAGTGACTTCCAGTAAGATTTTGAGAAGGACCGAGAATGGGGAGGCATTGAGGGCATTGCTGGGACTCAGGAAATAGGCTCTCATGAAATGGCAAGGGGCATTTTCAAAGAACAAGAACATTCCAGGACTCGAGCTTGAAGGAGCTCATGGTGCCCAGGGATCAGTGGGTCTTGTTGGAGAGTGTCATTTACATGGACAGAAGCAAAAAAGAAAGAAAAGGACTGGGACACTGTCATGAATCAGATTCCATAGGAAGTTGAAATTTCTCCTGAGATTGACTGGGACTCTTTAAGGAAATTTAGATCTTGATTTAGACACTTTCTTTCATTAACATTGCTGCTCAATAAAATCAAAATGAGAAATACGTTCAGAGAAGATGCTAACTAGATTAGTAAATGTTGATTCTTGTTAGTTTGTCAGCTAAAATACTGCACAGTGGGCAAGAAGAGTGAATAGCTTGGCTCCATAAAGGTTGCATTTCCCAGGAAATGCAGTAGAGTCTAGAAACTCCTACGTAGGTTTTACCTAAGAGTATGACTAATAGCACAAAGAAGCTTAACAGCACCAGCTGAAGAGTAGACAGGCACAAGTAAATTCTATTGCTGAATCTGGCAACAGATGTACTTTGCACAAGGAAACACTGCAGAAATCATTTACATCTATATACAGTTCAAGGTGTCATTTCTGTGGGTATCCTCCAAAGATTCCAAGTTCCTATTGGATTATGCTAATTTTC
This sequence comes from Oryctolagus cuniculus, assembly GCF_051225735.1. Lineage (NCBI taxonomy): Eukaryota > Metazoa > Chordata > Mammalia > Lagomorpha > Leporidae > Oryctolagus > Oryctolagus cuniculus. The sequence goes on along the minus strand of NC_142875.1, from coordinate 4,641,729 downwards.
AAGGGAATCTGTAGATTTATTCCTATTTAAATGGCTAAATGTGTTAGGATATAAATTTCTTAGTCTGTCTTTATGTCATAAAAACAATAAAATTTGTCTTCTAAAAAATTTGCCTTTATCCCTCAGAGTTAATGTCTGCCAATAATTTTTCTATAGCAGAGTGGTCAAGAAGAAATATATTCTTCTCCAGTGCAATCCATTACTTATATATTTCTACTTCATAAATCAAATAACCACCATGAGACATTTTCTTTGTATCATCTGGATGCATGAAAATAGGAGCACACTCTTGGTTCTTATACCCTGTTCGTGCACCACATATAAGTTAAAATAGATTACACCCTTACATATTGATCTGGGAAAGGAATTTTGTACTTTCAGAATTCACATATAATGTGCAAACTCTTGACTGTGTATTTACACTTTTAAAAACAAAATAAGCAAATAGAGCTTGAGTGTGTATTTACACTTTTAAAAACAAAATAAGCATATAGAGCATATAGGAGCCAGGATTGTGTCACAGGTAGTTAAGCCACTGGTATCACATATCAGCGTGCTGAGTCTAGGCTGCTCTACTTCCCATCCAGCTCTTTGCTAATGTGCCTGGAAAGGCAGGAGATGGCCCCAGTGCCTAGGCTCCTGGCTTCTGCCTAGCCCATCCCTGGTTTTTGTGACCATTTGGGGAGTGAACCAGCAGATAGAAGATTCATTCATATTCTCTCTCTCTCTCTCTCTCTCTCTCTCACTCCACCTTTTAGTTAAATAAATATTTTAAAAAACAGTCTAAGCTCATTTTATAAATAAAGATTAAACCTGCAGCTTTTAATCCCACCATAGTTTGCTAATGTAAACCCTCTCTGTAAGACAAAAGCATATTCTAGCATCATCCAATACCTGAAGTCTTTGGTTAGTAAGTTAAGATAGTAAATGTACCCAGGGTTTCCCTGTAGGCTTGCTTGCACCTTCACTTAACTGGGTTATTTGGAAGAGGTAGAATTCTTTGTAAACTTTTACTATGCTCCAGATCTATGATTTTCAAACTTCAGTGAACAGAAAATCAAGTGGGGATCTTGTAAACTTGGGCACTTCTGTGGAGACCTGCTTCAGTAGAAGTTGAACAAAGGGGGGGGGGGTAGCTGAGGAAACTATTTATAACAAGTCCCCCTTGGTAACTGTAGAACCAGTGAGCACTTCTATCCACGGCAATGGCCCTGCGGGATGTAGGAGTTGGTGTTAGTCAAGTGAGGGTGCATGCTCCAAATTCTAAACCAACATCAACCCTGATCATTAGGAAAAAGAACCGATTGAGAAATCGCATGGCATATCACATGATTAAATTCTCAAAGTCATAGATCCATTGTCAAAAATTGATAGCTGTACTAATGGAAAATAAACTCCTACCTATTTAAGGATTTTATATGCATCTTGCAGATTCATCCCCTGATACTCATCCACATGTCCTCCATAAGCTTACAGATATAAAAGGGTAGAGTCCTAAAATACTGTGAATGGATATTTATCCATTTATAATCAAACAATTTCTTATATAGCCACTGTGTGTTGGGTATAACTTCATTTCCTTGATTCAAGGGTAAACAATGTGAATATGTTTTCCATCTAGAAATACAGGTAGATTTTTACAAATTCTCATTTGTAAATGAGAGAGAAACAGGAAAAGTGAAAGAGACGGGGCGGGGCAGGGAGAGAACTTCCATTCTCTGATTCACTCCCAAAATGCCTAAAATGGTTGGAGCTGGCCCAGGTGGCCAAACCTGTAGCTAAAAGATCAGTCCAGGTCTCCCATTCACCTGACAGGGACCTGATTCCTGGAGCCATCACCTGCTACCTCCTGGAGCATGCATTATCAGAAAGCTAGAGTCAGGAGACAGAGCCAGATCCAGGCATAGAACCTAGGTACTCCAGTGTGGGATACAGATATCCTAACTGGCATTTAACTATTCAATGCCCAGCGCAGTAAATAATTATATACTCATTTTTTAAAGTCTTGAAATGTTTAAGATGATGTAAGTTCATCATCAATAAAGAAGCATGTCAGCATATTTCTATTCATTCAAATCTCAGTTCACACATTATTTTTCCCTGCCCCATTCCTCAACTATTCCAGACAATTGGTCATTCATAAATTCATTTGAGCAATGTATACTGAGTAGCTACCAAATTTTTGCTAGGAATGGAAATGTGAGCATGCTTGCAACATATTTTGAATGTATTTGCAGTTTTACCAACAACTACTTTCTTTTTGTTGTTCCTGCAAGAATGTATGCATCACTAATCCTTAACCGTTTCAAGGTGGATTTCTTCTTGCTTCTCTGATGACAGGTCTACACATCTCCTGGAGAGAAGCTTCTCGGCTCACACACTCAAACATTTTGCCTACTCCTTTGCAGAGTTCATGGACTTCTTAAAAGTCCACTGTGGGTCACTCACATCACAACAATACCTGCTGAAGACTCTTTCATTTTGGTGGGTGCCTGGGAGTATTGCGTGTGTTTGTTTATGTATCTGCCTTCTTTCCTTTTTGACTTTGTTGTATGTTCCTCTTGGGCAATACTGTCTTTTGGTATTTATAGCAGTCAACAGAGTGGAAGTGACTATGTGCACAGACATAGCTTAAAAGAACCTGACACATCTCCTCTCACACATGTTCCATGAACAATGCCTACACTGCCTGTATAGTGCAACCGTACTAGAGAAGCTAACCACATACAGCATCAGCTACAATTCCTCTTTTGAAAACAGAAAAAAGATTCCAAATAGACTTGAAGGAGGGACTTATAGGCTCATGTGGCAGAAGTGGCCAGAGGTAAGCTCTCTTTCACATGTAGCTAGATTTGGGGGTCAACAAATGTCTTCCTGAACAACACTCTGCTCTCACTTCTGACTTGTTGGGTTTTTTAAATGTGCAAGTGTGGAGATCCCTTGGCAGGATTGTGGTAGCAGCTACCCTTCCTTGGGACATTCCAGACCATTAGCAATGACAGGATCCTCTTCCAGAATGTCCACAGATGTCCAGAGTCTCTCATGTTCTCACTCCTGAATTAATGACTATGGCTTAGTGGGTTGATCCCCACTCTAGCCATATGCACTGAGTGCAAGAGTGGTCAGCCTGCAGCTATAACTATGGGACTCTTACCAAGACTGGAGAGATGGATTCAAGCCACTCAAGGAATAGCAAATGGTCACAAATCCTCCTTCCCATTCACAGCCTGCTAAATACAAGATGCACCCACAAGCTGCTCTCTTTCTTCTGAGCATAAGACAACTTTTTTTAAAAAATATTATTTGACAGGTTGAGCCATAGTGAGAGAGAGAGAGACAGAGAGAAAGGTCCTCCCTCCGCTGGTTCACTCCCTAAATGGCCACAATGGCTGGCGCTGCACTGATCTGAAGCCAGGAGCCAGGTGCCTCTTCCTGGTCTCCCATGCGGGTGCAGGGGCCCAAACATCTGGGCCATCCTCCACCACTTTCCCAGGACACAGCAGAGAGCCAGACTGGAAGAGGAACCACCAGGACCTGAACTGGCGCCCACATGGGATGCTGGCTCCGCAGGCAGAGGATTAACCTAGTGTGCCACAGCGCGGCCCCAAGACAACCTTTTTCAATTAGGTCTATTTTATTAATAAGTCGTAGAAAATCTACTTAAAATGAATTTGAGAAAAAAGTAATATATTGGCTTTTACTACCCAAATGTCCAAGGACAGTGCTGGCTTCATGCATGTTCACAGGCAGCTTACTCAGCATTGGGAGGACTTGGCCTCCCTAATTCTCCAAGTTCTGCCTTCTACCCTGTGAGTTTCATTCTCAAGACTCACTCTGTGAACTTTGCAGGTACCCAGGTTTAAGATTCCTTAGTCATTGCTCAACCTGATTTGGTCCTGGGGACCTTACTCTAGGTCCTTGAGCAAATTTCTAAGGCCAAGCCATGGTACATAAGTTTAGTCTGGAGCATGTGTTGTTTTCAGAAAACTAGGAGTGAAGTCAGTTTTGCAGAAGCCACATGGGTCTAGGAGAGACCCCCAAAATAAAGTCCAGATAGTGTGACCACAAGAATAAAATAGATACTGACAAGATAAAGAAGAGTAATTATGGAAATAATAAAATCTACTTTTCCATCTTGGAATCCTAGCATCTGATCCCAAGCCCAGGACCTCTGAGTGAGATGCCACAATCCTGGGTACAGATATGGCATCTCGAGGTGTGGCAAAGTAGATAAATGAAGTACCTGGCCACTCCCAAATTTCTCCCTACAGCCCTGTGGAATGGAAACTATCACTTATTCATGGAGGAGAGGATTCCCCTGCTATTGTTGGAAGACAGGCCCGTTTCAGTAAGGAAACCTGAATAAAATATACCTAAGTGACAGCTGTGATGGCCTAGAGTAAGCTAGAGTAAGCTCAACACTCCGTGATTCTTTTCAAGAAGTTGTCAAGTCAAAAGCCACACTGGGAGGCCCAGAGCTAAGCTGAGGAGGATACCTGTGATAATGAGGACAGGTGCAGAAGCTGTGATAAATATACTGAGCTTTCATCTGGGATCCTCAACTATTTGCAAACTAAAAGGAAGAAAGAGAAGTAGAAAAAAAGCAGGGATTTGTGAGTCTGAAGCCAAAGTTGAGGCAGTTGATTCTCTGATTATATTGAAGTGTCCTGTAACTACCCTAATTGAATCCTTGGTACAGAAGTAAACTTTAAGGAATACCCTACCCCTGGACCATCAACAGATTCTCAAATTACCACTGGAAGGGTACATACACATACTTAAAGTACAATAAAAAACAATTTAGCAGGGCCAGTGTTGTGGCACGTGCATTAATTGCTACCTTTGAAGCCCCCATCCCATGAGCACCAGTTTGAGTCCTGGCTTCTCCACTTCCAATCTACCTCCCTGATAATGCACTTGGGAAAGCAGAGGACATGTCCCAAGTGTTTGAGCCCCTGTACCCACATGGGAGACCCAGATGAAGCTCCTAATTCTCGCCTGGCTCAGCCCTAGCACTGTGGACATTTGGGGAGTGAATCAGATGATGGAAGCTCTCTTTCTCTGTAACTCAGCCTTTCAAATAAATATATCTTTAGAAAAAATGATCTAGCATTTCAGGAGACAGCAAGAAAGAATTTCAAGAGAAAACTAAGAGAAACAGATCTTCAGGAGATTCAGAAATTCTAAGTTATTGGGCATAGAATTTAAAGATGTTTTTAATAAATGTGTTTAAGAAAATGGATAACACAATGAAGAATTGCATTGGAGAGCCCTAAAACTGAATTTAATATATACTTCAAAACTGAAATGATGAAGAGAGAAGTACAAATGAATGTTTAAATGTCTAGAATAACCAAGTAAATCAGCATATTATCAACAAGCTGGTAGTTTTCCTGATTATTTCAAAAATCTTGTGTCAGAGTTAGGTAGGAATTCACACTTTGGTCTGTGAATGTCCACTTGTTTACTCTTCAACATCTGTGCTCAAGCCCAGGAGTTGGAGGTTTCTACTCAACCTGTGTAGTGAGGTAAATTGAACCATGGTGTGAAGTGACAACATTTCAGCTCTTCTCTCTCCTCCAAGCTCCATTCCAGCCACATGATGACCATGAGAGTAACTGGCTCCTCCTCTGGCACAGAGGAAACCCCCCAGGGGTGCTGAGAACTTGTTTGAAGGAACAGGATTTTTTTAGTTTCCAGATGCATCTAAATGTCCATCCTTCTTGCCTGAATATTTCTAAATTTGCCTTAGGACTAGGGATTTGGTTTTTCTAACCATGCAAGGTTTCCAACTACAAGCTGTGGCTCTTGCCAGATGGGCTGGATTTAACCTCATCTGTGTGATCTTCCTTCCTGTGCCTGTAATATACTAATTTTTCCCCACTAATGTTCCAATACTTGCCCTTCCAAGCATATATATATATAACTTAATAATCACAATGTGTGCTTAGCTCCCTATATTCCCTGTAACAATAATTTCTAATTTTCTTATTTAGGACATTGCCTACCTTGAGATTTAACCCAACTTAACTTCATGATTTAGGGAGTCAATCTCCCATTTTATGTCATTACTCTCGGCTTGAAACTATTCTCAGTTGAGAATTCTGTATCCAGATACTTGGCTCATGTAGCGAAAAAGCCAAGGAATGGTGCTGGTTCAGGCTGGTTAGCTTGGATCATCAGTTTCACCTTGCTGTCCATCCCATGGCTCTGTGTTCCATTGTATTGGATCTAGTCTCTGATTCTCACCATGGTAAGAAGATCATAGCAGCACAGGTCTCACGTTCTCTCATGTTTACGCAGCACCAGAGTTTTGCTGTGTTTCAGTGATTCCACTATGACAAATGCACATCTCTGAACCACTCTGCACAGATCAGTGACATGTTCTAATTTCTTCATCATTGTGCTGTACCCAAAGCCTGTACATCAGAAGAGGATCATTACCCAAAATAAGACTGTGGTATCCTCAACAAAAGAATACAGAATAAATACTGGATAGTGCGTGTATGGCTATATCACCAGGATTGGACAACGAGGAATAATCAGATAAAACTATAAGATGGTTGATCAGCAAAATTTTAGAGAAAAGATGTTGATCAAAAAGGTGCAGAGGGCTATAATTTGAAAGGAAAATGATAGGTGAAGGTGCCAGGATCAAAATGGAGCCATTAGTGTCAATTCTAACAAGAAAACAGTAAATAAATAAAGCTGGGATGTTATGAAGAAAGGTTTCTTACATATAATTGCCTGATACTATCACAAGGACTGTCAGAACCATGACATTACCCAGAAGCCACCACAACCTTACACACAAAGATCTATCCAACTGCTGTTCAACCTCAGACTAACGTAATCCTGATGTATTAACTATCAAAACAAAACTTGTTTCAAAATCTCTGAAGAACCCTTTCTCATTTTTGCCTTTAGGAATGTCCCCTTGCTTCAGTCTCCTCAAAGACACTCATAGCTTACTATAGCAAATGTATTCCCATTGCAATGATCTGCTCTGATAGTGCCAAATAAATAGTATCCTCTAGACAGTCGCTCTCCCTCTCTCATTGTTGTTGGTTACTTTTAAGTCAACAATACCAAGGATCAGAAATGGAAGATCAACTGACAGAAGTTGAAGAAAATTTTAGAATAAATCTATTTTTTTTTTGACAGGCAGAGTGGACAGTGAGAGAGAGAGACAGAGAGAAAGGTCTTCCTTTTGCCGTTGGTTCACCCCCCAATGGCCACCGCAGCTGGCGCACCGCGCTGATCCGAAGGCAGGAGCCAGGTGCTTCTCCTGGTCTGCCATGGGGTGCAGGGCCCAAGCACTTGGGCCATCCTCCACTGCACTCCCTGGCCACAGCAGAGAGCTGGCCTGGAAGAGGGACAACCGGGACAGAATCTGGCGCCCCGACCGGGACTAGAACCCTGTGTGCCGGCACCGCTAGGTGAGGATTAGCCTACTGAGCCACGGCACTGGCCAATTTTAGAATAAATCTATTTCAATGCTCAGGATGAACAGATACAGCAAGAGCTGGGGAAGCCATGGAACACCTGAGGCTAGGAGACCTTGCTGGGGCAGCCAGTTCCAAAAGCCCTCGGGCACAGTAGCAAGGCCCTCTGGTGAAACAAGTCAGCATGAGGGGATAGATTATAGAAACTGGCTCACGCGATTAGGGAAGCCTGGGAGACCCATAACGTGCCCCCTCCTCGAGGAACATCCTTGTACACAGTGAGAAATACTGTTTTATCCGTTATCTGGGAATTCCTTAGCCCAGCCAAACCGACACAGGAACTTAGCACACCGATCAAGTTCACTTAGAGATGCCAGAGAAAGGCTTTCCAGAGACAGCAGAGGCTGTAATTTCAGGAAAAATAACAGCAAGGAATCCCACAAGCCAAAAGGAAACCAGAAAGCTTCCACCGCCTATCCCATTCCTATCAGTTTATGTGTTGGGGTGAAGAAAGAGGAATGTGATCTATTCCATAAAAAAACAATTAAGTGGGCAGGCTTTGTGGTGCAGGTTAAGCTTCAAGCTTCGGACACCAGCATTCCGCGTCCAAATAAGCTTTGAATTCTAGCTACTCTGATTCCAATCCAACTTCCTGCTAATGCACCCTGGGAGGCAGTAGATGATGCATCCAACACTTGGATCGCTGCCCTTCAGATGGGAGAGATTGAGTTCCAGGCTCCTGGTTTTGGCCTGGCCCAACCCTGGCTATTGCAGACATTTGGGAAGTGAACCAGTAGATGGGGTATCTCTCTCTCTTTCTCTGCATGTGGATATGTGTATCTGTCTGTCTCTGTACATGTCACTCGGCCATTCACATAAACATACATTTTTTAAAAAATATATTACAAGGGAAAAGATAAAAGCAACCCCATTAACATGTTGGCAGATAAGAGAAACCTAAGAATACATGGTCACAAAGTTAATGAACTGTAGTATTTTATATTGACCTAGAAGAATTAATAAACATGGCTTTAAAATAACTACTCAAAAATGGCAAAATCCAGGATGATGGAGCTAACTCAAACCTATAATGGTGTTATTATTTTGTAAACATGTTCTTGAAAAGTTGATTCCATGTTGTTCGGAATTGGTTTGACATATTTAATCCAAGTATTCCACGAATAGATTGCTAAGAAACTTCAGCTTCTGAAGAACCAGGGAACTGTAATTATTAAAAATAGACCTCACAAACAAAAAGACATTGAAAATTATCTTAGCGAAGCCAAAGAGGAACTGAACAAATCGGAGTGAGAACTCAGATGGTATATGAGTTTAATTTTGAACTTCTGTAAGTGTGATTTGGAATATATTGGATGTTGAGAAGAATTTTTGATGAACTTTCTATTTTAATTGGGTAAATTTATGTTCTGACTGGAACAGAATGAAACAGAAAAGCCCTATGATCTCCCAGTATGTAAATGTAAGATAGTCGAAGACTTGTAAGTTGAATCCACTTATTTAATTTTACAATTTTTACAAAAGCCACATAAAAATAGTGAAACAAGGGTGGGCCTTTGCTTAGTGGTTAAGATGCTAGATGAAATACCCACATCCCATATCAGAGTGGCTGGGTTTTTGAGTCCTGGCTCCACACCCCGTTCCAGCTTCCTGCTAATCACACCCTGAGAGGCAGCAGTGATGGTTCAAAAAACTGGATCCCTGCCACCCAAGTGGGAGACCTGGATTGAGTTCCTGGCCTCTGACTTTGGTCTAATTTGGCCTTGCTCTGACCATTATGCATACCTGGGTAGTCAACCAATAGATGGAATCTTTCTATCTCTGCATCTCTCTCTCTCTCTCTCTCTCTCTCTGTCTCTCTCTGTCTCTCTCTGTCTCTCACACACAAACACTATAAAAACTCTTGCTCATAAAGCATAGTGAAATAGAAAAATATTATATTATTAACAAGACTTAAATACTCAAAAGTTAAAGAAGGGAAATGTACACATGAAATAAAAATAACAGGAGTTTGGCTCCCTGCAATTATGTGATAGATTGTCTTAGAAAAGTCCTCACATTGAATATATATTAAAACAGTTTTATAAGGAAAAGTCAGAAAAGTTATATTGATTTTTGGTCAGATTTTCCCCCTAAGAATATCGCTAATTTAAAAACCTGCAGTGTAGATACCGTTTCCAAAAAAAGTTACAACCACAAGGCTATGAAGTTGTGCAGAGCCTTCGACAGAGTTATGGCATTTAACTGACACAAATCAGACACATAAGACCTTCTGCAGCATTCTAGGATAACCCTGCTCCTACTGAAGTCTTCTAAGAGTTAGATTATGTGATGCTATGAATGTTTATGTGCCCCTCTCATGTGGAAACTAACTGCCAGAGTGATGGTGTCAGGAGGTGCTTAGGTCATAAGGATGGAGTCCTGGGAAAAAGGACAATGTCTTTATCAAAGAACTACAGAGTGCTCTCTTGCTCTTTCTGCCACATGAGTACAGTGAGAAATCAGCTGTCTGCAACAGGAAATCAAGACCGCTCCAGGACCCAACCAGGTGGGCACACTAATCTCGACACCAAGCCTTCAGTCGCGAGAAATGAAGATTACTCATAAGCCACCCAGTCCACGATATGTCGTCAACAGCCCAAACACACAGACCGTACGTTCAAATGAGGTCAAGCCTATTATGTCTGATAGCTTCCCACCTCGGTTTATGGTCTATTGGTTTATGACCAGCCAGGGTCCTGAGCCTAGGAGCCCATAGCTCCCCGTTGTTTATCTTCAGGATTTTCACCTGGGGCTGAGTGACACCTGCTTCAACCCTAGTGTCTGGATCCCAAATTGGGGTTTTAAACACCAACATCATTGCCAAATCCTGTTTTCTTCCACTTAAGCTGCCTTTCACTCTTCTGAATTAACTTCAGTCAATTACAAGAATTTAGAGGTTTTTTTTTTTTTTTTTCCATCACCCCTGGGAGATGTTTTTGGTTTTGTTTTAAGCAAGGCTTTCTTCAATATATGGGAGTTTGCTTTCACTGCAGGTTTTTCAAACCGGGACTGATTTTTTCAAACATCACAACACAGCGGTTTGTGCAAGGCTGACCTGTTTTTTTCTTTCTCTGCTATGTGGGAAAACACTGACATCAGAATTCTGGTGATTCTCCGTATCACTGGCTGCTAGTTCAAGTGCATTGTGAATCATTCCCACACGGAAGGATTTGATGGTGTGCAACCTGGTATAATCCCTAATGCCAGGCCCAGAAAGCTTTCCATTTATACCTGCATCTGTCACTTCTGGATGAAACCTGTCATTTCTCTGAAAATTCCATGGCATATTGAAACGCCAACTCAAAATTCTCCACTGCTGTTTCTGGCACTGTGTTCCCTACAGACGTTTCCAGAATCTAGTGACACAAGGGTTCAGAACTGGGCTTGGTAGCCTTCCCGCTGTAGCTCCCCAGCCTAGCAGGTCTAGTAAGTTAGAGAACAGTGCTCTCCACACTGCCGTGCTGTCAGAGACATCCTTACCTACACCTAAACGACTCCAATTTCCTGATACAATTTTTAGTCTCAAGGCTTGCTAGTACCCTTGTCACACTACAGGAACCAAGAGGGCTCACCCACAACATCTACTAACTCCAGAGAAATGAATAAGTAGATTTACTTTACTTACCAGAGAGAGCAGTGTCAGTCAAAAGCAGAACTCCACACTGCATGGCCAGAGTGCACTGCTTTAAATAGTCAACAAGCACAATTAGTTTGTGGGCGTGTTCCCCGTGGTTCCATGAAGGCATCAACTCAAGGACACCCACTGCAGCTGCATTTTTGCCCTCCCCACCAGATTCTATCTACGGTGCTTATCCTGGGAGAGGAGGAGAGAGACAAGGCTATTCCAGAGGCCAACTCTAGGGCACAGAAAGTGCTAGACCTTCCCCACAACACTACTTGATTTTTCCTGTTACCATATGGTTTCTTAGTCTTTCTCCAGTGAATTCACGCAGTGCTCTGAAGCCTGAATCTGCGCTTGGTACCCGATTGTTAACATATGCAAGTCACAAAACGTTCCACTTAGGACCTCAGAGAGGTTGATTCCAAGGCAGTGTTTTCAGGGTCATCACAGATCCTGCCAGATACTGCTCAATCCCTAAGCACTTCATATCCCAAGACTCCACCAGGCATGGCACAAGTCCATTCTCTATTCAACCCTATTTGATGGTTTTATCTAAAACATTGCCAATATTGCACTGTACTACAAAAATCCTGCTACAGAATACCTATCACTGAAGACCCAGGCTACATCAAGACTTGAGAACACTGAGCTCTAAGTACTTCTTCCTTAGCTTTGGAAATCCCAGAGGTCCCCAACGTGTCCCTGAATCACACTCTTCCTTTTGTATCTACATTTCTTCCATGTCTGCATCCACTGCCATTTCTGCTCAGACTGAACAGGTCTCTGTCAATGTGCCCTTCCCACAGCCACACATGGACATTGTACACTCTTGGACAGGTAAGGATCACAGGGAGGTCCCAGGAAGGGGTCAATTGCCTTCCACCATCTCCCTGTCCAGCCCCCTTTCTTCAGCTCCATCCTTAGAGCCTGCACCTGCCTACTTCCTGTGTTGACAACCCCAGAAGCCAGCATGATCCAATCTCTTGGCCCCCTGCCCCCCACTCCAACGGGGCTGAACCACCTTAGTGATATCTCTCTGGGATTGCTCAGAAGAAGCCATTATGGGGCCGGTGCTGTAGCACAGTGGGTTAAGCCGCAGCCTATAGCCCTGGCATCCCACATGGGTACTTGTTCAAGTCCTGGCTGCTCCACTTCTGATCCAGCTCCCTGCTAAAGTGCCTGGGAAAGTAATGCAAGATGGCCCAAGTCCCTGGGCCCCTTCACCCATGTAGGAGACCCAGAAGAATTTCCTGGCTCCTGGCTTCTACCTGGCCAAGCCCTGATTTTTACAGCCATTTAGGGAGTGAACCAGTGGATGGAAGATACCTCTTTCTCTTTGTAACTCTGCTTATCAAATAAAGACATGAAGAAAAAAAGAAACCATCACTGATTGACTTTTTTAAAAGATTTTTAAACCTTATTTTATTTTTAAGGAATGGATTAATGCGTTAGATTCTCAGGGTCAAGGCAAATGGAGGATAATTACTACAATACAATTCTCATGTTAATGTGATACTGATGCAAAGAGAAAAGATTCAGTGTAGTTTGTGGATACAATTCTAAGAATGTAATGATACTTTGAGTCCCACCTGTTCAAGAAGTTCGGCTGGCCATTTCAGATTAACTTTGGTGTGTGCGTTCTGGCCAAGAAAGCCAGCTCACTCCTTTGTCTTCCCTACTTTTCCTAATCCGATTGTTGCAAAGCTGACCGCACCACTGACTCTGTCAGGTGCTCCAGCCAGCTATCCTTCGCTGTCCTGTTCTTGCCACAGTTCCCTTCTCAGCCCTGTCCATGAGCTCAGAAGTTGACTCTACTGGAGTTCTTACACCCTCCCCCTCCTGCGATGCATGTTTCCTCTGCTGTATGGAATTTAGAGAGGAGGGAGAATGGTGTCGGTTTGTTCTATTTCAGATTCATTCTTTCCAGATTTGGTTTTGGGAGCAGATGTTTGGCACAGCAGTTAAGGGGCCACTGGGGACACCCACATCCCACATCTGAGTGCCTGGGTTCAAGTCCCAGCTCTGCTTGGGATTTCTGGGCAGTAGCAGTGATGACTCAAGAACTTCAGTCACTGTCACCCAAGTGAGACACTTGGACCGAGCTCCTGGCTCCTGGCGTCAGCCTGGCCCAGCTCTAGGTGTTGCAGGCATTTGGGGAGTGAAGCAGTAGTTGGAAGATCTTTGTCTTTCTATGGGTCTCTTGTTACCTCTGTCTCTCTGCCTTTCAAAAATACCAAAGCTAGAAAAGTGTCATATTCCCTTTCCTGCTGTGTTTGACCATTTTATTCCCCTAATTCACTCTTTTTTTTTTTTTCAAACACAACCAGGATTTTATTAAGCAAAACATTGAGGTATATAAATAGAAAATTGCAAGTCATAATTAAGGACTAAATGAGTTGCAAGAAATGGTAATAGTATGTTCAGTGTCTTGTTTAAAAGTTTTTATTTTAGGTAAATGAATTTCATATATTTCATATACACGTTTAGGAACATAGTCGTACTTCCCACCCTACCATCCCCCACACACACACTCCCACCCTTCCTCCTCCTTCCTCTCCTATTCCCTCTCTTAATTTTTACAATTATCTTCTTTCAGTTTACTTTATACTTACAAGATTAACCCTCAATTAGTAAAGAGTTCAGCAAATGGAAGAAAAAACTCATTTCAAAATTCACTCTGAATAGTGCTGTACGCAGCATCTATTCTATGTTTAATTTCTTTTTATCACATGCAACCTTGGATAAACAGTAAAAATCCCAGACGCAGACACCCTCTTCCCTAGATTTCCACCACTCTGCTTTCATCTCTGGCTAGCGCACTCTCCTATCAGTGTGTTCACAACAATGACTCCAAATGGCCTCTCTCAGAGTGTACAGGTGACTCCATAAATGGGACGAATCTTCCCAGAGACAAGCATGGCAATATTGTAACACAAAACAATCACAATATGTGATTCAAAATGACTGTGCAAATTACACAACTGGTAAAGGATTAATAGCCAGAATCTACAAAGAGATCAAGAAACTCCACAATAACAAAACAAACAACCCACTTAAGAGATGGACCAAGGACCTAAATAGACATTTTTCAAAAGAGAAGTCCAAATGGCCAACAGATACATGAAAAAATGTTTGGGATCACTAACTGTCAGGAAAATGCAAATAAAAACCATAATGAGATTTCACCTCACCCCAGTTAGAGTGGACCTCATATGTAAATCAACAAACAACAAATCCTGGAGAGGATGTAGGGAAAAGGGTACCCTAATCCACTATTGGTGGGAATGTAAACTGGTAAAGCCACTATGGAAGACAGTATGGAGATACCTAAAAAATATGAATATAGCCCTACCATATGGCCCAGCTATCCAACGCCTCAGAATTTACCCAAGGAAAATGAAATCAGTAAACAGGAGAGCTATCTGTACCTCCATGTTTATTGCAGCTCAATTCACAATAGCTAAGACATGGAATCAACCTAAATACCCATCAACCGAAGACTGGATAAAGAAATTATGAGATAAGTACTCTATACAGCAGTAAAAAAAAAGAAAAATGAAATCTGGTTATTTGCAACAAAATGCATCAATCTGAAAAACTTCATACTTAGTGAAATAACTCTGTCCCAAATGGACAAATACCACATGTTCTCCCTGATCTGTGAGAATTAACAGCACTCCTATAACAAAAGCTATAGAAGTGAAATTGACACTTTTAGAAACAATGACTTGAATAACCCTCATCCTAATTGTTCAGGCACAGTTTTTTATTTTTATCTTTTATTTTTTATTTCCTTTTTTTCTTTCTTTTTTTCCTTCTCTCTTCTTCATACTATATGTTGAACTCTTTACATAACAGAGTTAATTATATGTATATTAAATCTATTGAAAATAGATCCCAATTAAAAATAAGAGGGGGACTAAGAGAGGGAGGAGGCAGTTTATAATTGTAAAGCTGTATATCTCTGCATATAGTCCTACAGATTTACTTCTATGGGTACAGCTTAAAAACTTGTCATGGAACTCTAATCCCATTAAAATTGGTAGTAAAAATGCAATCTTAATTGTTAAAGTGACCATATTAATTGTTAAAGTCAATATATAGATAGGATTAAATGTAAAAGAGACTATATAAATCATCAAATGCCTGATAATAATAATAATAGATAGAATTAAAAAGAAGAGAATGCCCAACATGGGAAGTAGTCCACACAACAGAACCCTAGAATGACATTTGCTATAAATAACACTCTGACCTCAGAATCAGCCCTTAAGGCTTCCTGGTTGGGCCGAAAGACCTGTGAGAGCATTGCAAGCATGGAAAGCCAAGACTCTGTGGCAAAAAAAAAATCTTACACAATGGACCTCTGTGAGACCCCATGGAAAGAAGGGGCCATCAAAGAAGGATATACTTTTCTCTGAAGGGAGGAGAGGACATCTATTTTGCTTATGACTGTCTCCAAATACTGATGGAGTCAGTGGTCACAAGAGGCTTCTATATCCTTGGCAGCTCATGATAAGAGCCTTGGGTGATCACTGACATCATAAATAAGAGTGTTAATAGTTAAATGAACAACAGGAGTCACTGTGCACTTACTGCCCATGTAGGACCTCTGTCCTTAACGAATTGTACTATCACAATTAACTGCAAAACTTGTTCTCAAACTGTACTTTATATGTTGTATGTGTATGTGGGAGCAAACTGTTAAAATCTGTACTTAGCATAGAGTTGGTCCTCTGTATATAAAGTTAAACTAAAAATGAACCATAATGAATAAGAGGATGGGAGAGGGAGTAGGAGACGGGATGCGAGTTGGGGTGGGAGGGTGGGTCCAGGGGCAAAGAATCACTATATTCCTAAAATTGTACCTATGAAAAATGCATTCATTAAATAAAAGCTTTAAAATAAAAAAAAAAGATTGTGGTCCTGAAATAGTCAATAGGAAGCTATCTTGGAAAAAAAATAAAGCTGTGGATAATGATGTTGTTTGGATTTTTTTTTTTTTTGATGGCAGAGTTAGACAGTGAGAGAGACAGAGACAGAGAGAAAAGTCTTCCTTTTTCCATTGGTTCAAACCCCAAGTGGCCGCTACGGCCGGTGTGTTGCAGCTGGCACGCTGCACCGATCCGAAACCAGGAGCTAGGTGCTTCCTCCTGGTCTCCCATGCGGGTGCAGGGCCCAAGGACCTGGGCCATCCTCCACTGCACTCCTGTGCCACAGCAGAGAGCTGGACTGGAAGAGGGGCAACCAGGACAGAATCCAGCGCCCCAACCGGAACTAGAACCCGGTGTGCCGGCGCCACAGGCAGAGGATTAGCCTAGTGAGGCGCGGCACTGGCCTGGAATTTTAAAATAGTTGTAACAAACAAAGGAACGAAAATTGTATATCTATCAGGAAATAGAATGGTGAAGTAAATCACAACAATCATATATATATATATATATATATATATATACAGCAATCAATTTTGATCAGTTTATTGATAAGCTCTCAAGTCTTGTGTTTCCTGGCCAGTTGAGTGCTGTCTTGCAGGATTTTGTGTCTTGAGCTGCTAACCGTGGATCACCACGGTTTAGTGCAGAACCTGAGTATCCCACACTCCACTGAAGCACCCATGCCTGGTGCTCAGAGAGCCAGAATGTCCAACTCCCCTGATTTCAAAGATATACAACATTACCAAGGTCGGACACTCCTCTTGGCTTTTAATGTGTATAACTCCATTTTTCTCTGTACAAAGCTCTATATGAAAATTCAGTTACTATTCTCTCTTGCAGATCCTAAATTGAATTTAAGGAAGGTTATATAACTTGCTTAGGGTCACAAGATAATAAACAGAGCAAGAATTTCAGACCAGGAATGGCAGCTGCAAAATCTACGCCCTTGGATGTTGCACTACTGTCTCTTTCAAAAAACCAGAATTTTGCCTGAAAATCTTTGCTACCCTTCCCAGTTCAGGCAGCAATTAGACTGTTCTGTACCCAGGCCTCAGGAAGGGGATGCATGGGAGAATGCAGATTATAAACGATGCAAATTTTTAATGTTAGTTCAGTCTGGGTGAAAGGCAGAGGGCATACACAATAGGTTTGCAGAGGTCAGATGCCCTTGTACAAACAATAGAGGTTTTCTGATGGGAAGTATATAAGACCTTTGATAAAAAATGCTTGTGCTGTGATTCAGTCCAGTCTGAAGTCCAGGATCACCAAGAAAAACCACAGAAATTCCAGATAATTTGGTACCAGAAAAATGAAACCCAGGGGAAAGTAACGTGCCCTAGTAATGAAACCCCCTCCTCCCAGTGAAGCCTATAAACAGACCTTGGAGCCTGCAGGTGAGCTGGGGGGATTTAATGGCCATGAACAACTGAAGGGAGGGATGCATAAACCCTTTTTGAGAAACAGCACAATCCAGAGCCGCTGCAAGGATACACCCTGAGTGTCGCCCTCTAGACTTCATTGACTGTGCACAAGAAGGAAAGGAGGAATTACATGTTCGTTGGCAGAAGAGGTAGTGAAGAAAGGCAGATGCAGAGATGATTAAGATCCTGGAGTTGGCAGAAAATGAGTTGTCAGTCATGCTGATGAAAATTAAAGAGGAAAATATACAGACAAAGCAGATCATTTCAACTGGAAACAGGGTGTGTGAAAGGAAGGGTATTGCAAAATAGTTAAGTGCAATAGTGAAAGTAAAAGCTCACTGGACTGTTTTCACAGCCTCCTGAAAACAGCAAAGGACAGCTGAAGAAAACCAAAAGCAATGCATAGACATTCCTTTCACTGAAAGGAAAGACAGCAGAGAAGAAAACAAAACAAGACAGAATTCCACAGGACTGCAGCACAGGAACCTGGACTCTAAGAAGGAGAGAAGAGAAAAAATGTGACAGAGAAGATTTGGAAAAATTTCCCAAATCTGATGAAAAATAACCAAAGCATGAAAAGTCAGACGGCCAGCATTGCAGTGCAGGAGGCTAAGCTGCCACCTGCAAAACTGGCTGGTCTCACACAACATAGCTTAGAGAGCAGATAGCCCATGTATGTGCCCCAAACTCCAATGCATTCTGTGATGCAAATCTCCACTTAACTTTCTTTAAACCAACTATTTTCCAGATTTATTTGGTAACTATTTAATTAATTTTATTATTTGAGAGAGAGAGAGACAGAGGAGAGAGAATGAATCTTCCATTTACCGGTTTACTCCCCAAAAGTCTTCAAGATCTGGGACTAGGTCAGGCCGAAGCCAGGGGCTGGGAACCCAGTCTGGGTCTGCAATGTGGATGGCAGAGACTTAAGGACTAAAGCCATCACCTACTGCTGTTCAAGGTGCACCTTAGCAGGAAATTGGATCAAAAGCACAGCAGGGATTGCCATAGGGGATGTGAGCATACCAAATGGCAACTTAACTGCTGCACAAATAGCCTTCCCTTATAGGACTGGTATTTAAATGGAGTGCCTATTAGCTTCCTACTATAAGGCATTCACTTCGATACTTTGTATCATCTAGCAGCAGCCCTAATTCCTGGTAAGTGTTAAATGTATATTTTTCTTGAATAGCAGAGGGTCAAATGTATATATCTTGTTGAAAGACAACCAACAATTCTTCTCTACTTTTGTCCACTCTCCTCTGAAAATGTTTGGAGTGAATCCAGTAAACTCTTAACTGGAAGTCTAGTTACCTCTTTTGTTGTCTTGCTATCAGTCTGCAATCAGGCTACAGTACATTTTGCTCTCTAAAATAATATAATGTGAGCTCCCTCACATTTTTTTTTCTACTACAGTCTTACAATATGTTATCTCAATGGATGACACTCCCATGATACTCAGATTTATTATATCCAAAATTGCTAATCTTTCAGTAGGTCAATGTGTAAATGTTTTTGCAAAAATCCTAAGGGTGCAGCGTTATTCATCAAAAGTAACTGATGACATATTTCCATTATTTTTGCAACTATTTCTGCTTGTAGTGTAAACCATTTCTCTCACTGTCGTTCAAAAAAGCGACTCCAAATGCAAGTTACTGAAAGTCCTGTAATTTGATGAAAAACTTGTATCTGTCTCAGTATTTACTGGAAGGAAAACAATTCACAGGACTCAGTAGTATATTTTTATATATGTGGCACCATGATGTTTTTATTTTCCTTTTTCGCACATATTTTCCTTCGTGTCATTCTTACAATGACAGACACATTGCTCATTTACTTAGGGAAGTCACATTTTTTCTCTTCTCTCCTTCTTAGAGTCCAGGTTCCTGTGCTGCAGTCCTGTGGATTTCTGTCTTGCTCTGTTTTTCTTCTCTGCTGTCTTTCCTTTCAGTGAAAGGAATGTCTGTGCACTGCTTTTGGCTTTGTTCGGCTGTCCTTTGCTGTTTATCCTTTGTGTTTATCAATGAATAAGAACCATAAACAGCGGGCTCTACCCCAGCTCCCAGAACTTTGCAAAGCTTTGTGCCAACATGAGAAGGGGACATTTTTTTTTTTAACTTTTATTTAATGAATATAAATTTCCAAAGTACGACTTATGGATTACAATGGCTTCCCCCCAATACCGTCCTTCCCACCCGCAACCCTCCCCTTTCCCACTCCCTCTCCCCTTCCATTCACATCAAGATTCATTTTCGATTATCTTAATATACAGAAGATCAGCTTAGTGTACATTAAGTAAAGATTTCAACAGTTTGCTCCCACACAGAAACATAAAGTGAAAAATGATAGATGATTTTTTAAAATGATGATGAAATCAGATCAGACCAATTGTCATGTTTAATCCCAGTGAGAGTCAAGTTGGGAATTGATAATTTCTTTTTTTTTTTTTTTTTACAGAAGATCAGTTTAGTATGTATTAAGTAAAGATTTCAACCGTTTGCACCCCCATAGAAACACAAAATGAAATATACTGTTTGAGTACTCATTATAGCATTAAATCTCAATGTACAGCACATTAAGGACAGAGATCCTACATGAGGAGTAAGTGCACAGTGACTCCTGTTGTTGACTTTACCAATTGACACTCCTGTCTATGGCATCAGTAATCTCCCTATGCTCCAGTCATGAGTTTCCAAGGCTATGGAAGCCCTCTGAGTTCTCTAACTCTTATCTTGTTTTTTTTTTTTTTTTTTTTAACTTTTATTTAATGAATATACGTTTGCAAAGAACGAATAATGGATTACTATGGCTTCCCCCCCATACCGTCCCTCCCACCCACAACCCTCCCCTTTCCCACTCCCTCTCCCCTTCCATTCACATCAAGATTCATTTTCGATTATCTTAATATACAGAAGATCAGCTTAGTATACATTAAGTAAGGATTTCAACAGTTTGCTCCCACACAGAAACATAAAGTGAAAAATAATAGATGATTTTTTTTAATGATGATGAAATCAGATCAGACCTATTGTCATGTTTAATCCCAGTGAGAGTCAAGTTGGGAGTTGATAGTTTCTTTTTTTTTCTTTTCTTTTCTTTTCTTTTTTTTTTTTTTTTTACAGAGGATCCGTTTAGTATGCATTAAGTAAAGATTTCAACAGTTTGCACCCCCATAGAAACACAAAGAGAAATATATTATTTGAGTACTCGTTATAGCATTAAATCTCAATGCACAGCACATTAAGGACAGAGATCCTACATGAGGAGTAAGTGCACAATGACTCCTGTTGTTGACTTTACCAATTGACACTCCTGTCTATGGCATCAGTAATCTCCCTATGCTCCAGTCATGAGTTTCCAAGGCTATGGAAGCCCTCTGAGTTCTCCGACTCTTATCTTGTTTAGACAAGGTCATAGTCAAAGTGGAGGTTCTCTCCTCCCTTCAGAGAAAGGTACCTCCTTCTTTGAAGACCTGTTCTTTCCACTGAGATCTCACTCACAGAGATCTTTTGCCAGAGTGTCTTGGCTTTCCATGCCTGAAATACTCTCATGGGCTTTTCAGCCAGATCTGAATGCCTTTAGGGCTGATTCTGAGGCCAGAGTGCTATTTAGGGCATCTGCCATTCTATGAGTCTGCTGAGTATCTCACTTCCCATGTTGGATCACTCTCCCCTTTATTTATTCTATCGGTTAGTGTTAGCAGGTACTAGACTTGCTTATGTGCTCCCTTTGACTCTTAGTCCTTTCATTATGATCAATTGTGAACTGAAATTGATCACTTGGACTAGTGAGATGGCATTGGTACATGCCACCTTGATGGGATTAAATTGGAGTCCCCTGGTATGTTTCTAACTCTACCATTTGGGGCAAGTCAGCTTGAGCATGTCCCAAATTATATATCTCTTCCCTCTCTTATTCCTACTCTTATGTTTAACAGGGATCACATTTCAGTTAAATTTCAACACTTAAGAATAACTGTGTATTAATTACAGAATTAAACCAGTCATATTAAGTAGAACAGACAAAAAAACTACTAAGAGGGATAATGTATTAAGTTGTTCATTAACAGTCAGGGCTATGCTAATCAAGTCACCGTTTCCCATAGTGTCCATTCCACTTCAACAGGTTTCCTTTTTGGTGTTCAGTCAGTTGTCACCGATCAGGGAGAACATATGGTATTTGTCCCTTTGGGACTGGCTTACTTCACTCAGCATGATGTGTTCCAGATTCCTCCATTTTGTTGCAAATGACTGGATTTCGTTGTTTCTTACTGCGGTATAGTATTCTAAAGAGTACATATCCCATAATTTCTTTATCCAGTCTACCGTTGATGGGCATTTAGGTTGGTTCCAGGTCTTAGCTATTGTGAATTGAGCTGCAATAAACATTAGGCTGCAGACCGCTTTTTTGTTTGCCAATTTAAATTCCTTTGGGTAAATTCCAAGGAGTGGGATGGCTGGGTCGAACGGTAGGGTTATCTTCAGGTTTCTGAGGAATCTCCAGACTGACTTCCATAGTGGCTTGACCAGTTTGCATTCCCACCAACAGTGGGTTAGTGTCCCTTTTTCCCCACATCCTCGCCAGCATCTGTTGTTGGTAGATTTCTGAATGTGAGCCATTCTAACCGGGGTGAGGTGAAACCTCATTGTGGTTTTGATTTGCATTTCTCTGATTGCTAATGACCTTGAACATTTTTTCATGTGCCTGTTGGCCATTTGGATTTCCTCTTTTGAAAAATGTCTATTGAGGTCCTTGGCCCATCTCTTAATTGGGTTGTTGGTTTTGTTTTTGTGGAGTTTCTTGATCTCTTTGTAGATTCTGGTTATTAACCCTTTATCTGTTGCATAGTTTGCAAATATTTTTTCCCATTCTGACGGTTGTCTCTTCACTCTCCTGACTGTTTCTTTTGCAGTACAGAAACTTCTCAATTTGATGCAATCCCAATAGTTAATTTTGGCTTTGACTGCCTGTGCCTCCCGGGTCTTTTCCAGAAACTCTTTGCCTGTGCCAATATCTTGAAGGGTTTCTCCAATGTTCTCTAGTAACTTGATGGTGTCAGGTCGTAGATTTAGGTCTTTAATCCATGTTGAGTGGATTTTTGTGTAAGGTGTAAGGTAGGGGTCTTGCTTCATGCTTCTGCACGTGGAAATCCAGTTTTCCCAGCACCATTTATTGAATAGACTGTCCTTGCTCCAGGAATTAGTTTTAGATCCTTGATCAAATATAAGTTGGCTGTAGATGTTTGGGTTGATTTCTGGTATTTCAATTCTGTTCCATTGGTCTATCCATCTGTTTCTGTACCAGTACCATGCTGTTTTGATTACAACTGCCCTGTAGTATGTCCTGAAATCTGGTATTGTGATGCCTCCGGCTTTGTTTTTGTTGTACAAGATTGCTTTAGCTATTCGAGGTCTCTTGTGCCTCCATATAAATTTCATCACCAATTTTTCCAGATCTGAGAAGAAGGTCTTCGGTATCTTGATTGGTATTGCATTGAATCTATAAATTGCTTTTGGGAGAATGGACATTTTGATGATATTGATTCTTCCAATCCATGAGCATGGCAGATTTTTCCATTTCTTGGTATCCTCTTCTATTTCTTTCTTTAAGGTTTTGTAATTTTCATCGTAGAGATCTTTAACGTCCTTGGTTAAGTTTATTCCAAGGTATTTGATTGTTTTTGTAGCTATTGTGAATGGGATTGATCTTAGAAGTTCTTCCTCAGCCATGGCATTGTCTGTGTATACAAAGGCTATTGATTTTTGTGCATTGATTTTATACCCTGCTACTTTGCCAAACTCTTCTATGAGTTCCAATAGTCTCTTGGTAGAGTTCTTTGGGTCCCCTAAATAAAGAATCATGTCATCTGCAAAGAGGGATAGTTTGAGTTCTTCCTTCCCAATTTGTATCCCTTTAATTTCTTTTTCTTGCCTAATAGCTCTGGCTAGAACCTCCAGAACTATATTGAATAGCAGTGGTGAGAGTGGACATCCCTGTCTGGTCCCAGATCTCAGTGGAAATGCTTCCAACTTTTCCCCATTCAATAGGATGTTGGCTGTGGGTTTTTCATAGATTGCTTTGATTGTATTGAGGAATGTTCCTTCCAAACCCAGTTTGCTTAGAGTTTTCATCATGAACGGGTGTTGTATTTTATCAAATGCTTTCTCGGCATCTATTGAGAGAATCATATGGTTTTTCTTCTGCAGTCTGTTAATGTGGTGTATCACATTGATTGTCTTGCGCACATTAAACCATCCCTGCATACCAGGGATAAATCCCACTTGGTCTGGGTGGATGATCTTTCTGATGTGTTGTTGCATTCTATTGGTGAGAATTTTATTGAGGATTTTTGCATCTATGTTCATCAGGGATATTGGTCTGTAATTCTCTTTCAGTGCTGCATCTTTTCCCGGCTTAGCAATTAAGGTGATGCTGGCTTCATAGAAAGAATTTGGGAGGATTCCCTCTTCTTCGATTGTTCTGAATAGTTTGAGAAGAATTGGAGTTAGTTCTTCTTTAAATGTCTGGTAGAATTCAGCAGTGAATCCATCTGGTCCTGGGCTTTTCTTTGTTGGGAGGGCCTTTATTACTGTTTCAATTTCTGTCTCAGTTATGGGTCTGTTTAGGTTTTTGATGTCTTCCTGGTTCAATTTAGGTAGGTTGCATGTGTCCAGGAATCTATCCATTTCTGATAGGTTTCCCTGTTTGCTGGCATACAAGTCCTTGTAGTAATTTCTGATGATTCTTTTTATTTCTGTGGTGTCTGTTGTTACATTTCCTTTTTCATCTCTGATTTTATTGATTTGGGTCTTTTCTCTTCTTTTTTTAGTTAGTTGGGCCAATGGGGTGTCAATTTTGTTTATTTTTTCAAAAAACCAGCTCCTCGTTTGGCTGATTTTTTGGAATGTTTTTCTTGATTCAATCCTGTTGATTTCTTCTCTGATTTTAATTATTTCTCTTCTCCTACTAGATTTGGGTCTGGTTTGCTGTAGGTTTTCTAGATCCTTGAGGTGAATAGAAAGCTCATCTATTTGGTGCCTTTCCAATTTCTTGATGTAGGCACCTATTGATATAAACTTTCCTCTTAACACTGCTTTTGCTGCGTCCCATAAGTTTTGGTATGTTGTGCTGTTATCCTCATTTACTTCCAGAAAGTTTTTGATTTCTCTTTTGATTTCTTCTATGACCCATTGTTCATGCAGGAGCATGTTGTTCAATCTCCATGTGTTTGCGTATGCTCTAGGGATTCCTGAGTTGTTCATTTCCAACTTCATTCCTTTATGGTCTGAGAAGCTGCATGGTATGATTCTAATTCTTTTGAATTTGCTGAGACTTGCTTTATGGCCTAGTATGTGGTCAATCCTAGAGAAGGTTCCATGTACTGCTGAGAAGAATGTATAATCTTTAGCTGTAGGATTGAAAGTTCTGTATATATCTGTTAGATCCATTTGGGCTATAGTGTCGTTTAAATCTACTGTATCCTTGTTGATCTTCTGTCCTATTGATCTGTCTATTTCTGAGAGTGGAGTATTGAAGTCCCCCAGTACTATTGTATTGGGGTCTAAGTCTCTCTTTAAGTCCGTTAACAAATCTTTTAGATAAACCGGTGCCCTATAGTTAGGTGCATATACATTGATAATTGTTATATCTTCCTGTTGAATTGATCCCTTAATCATTATGTAGTGTCCCTCTTTGTCTCTCTTAACGGTTTTTGTGGTAAAGTTTATGGTGTCTGATATTAAGATGGCTACGCCTGCTCTTTTTTCATTTCTGTTGGCATGGTATATCTTTTTCCAGCCTTTAACTTTCAGTCTGTATGGATCTTTGTTGGAAAGATGTGTTTCTTGTAAGCAGCAAATAGATGGGTTTTGTTTTTTAACCCAATCAGCCAAACGGTGTCTTTTAACTGGACAGTTCAGGCCATTCACGTTCAATGTGACTAATGATAAGTGGTAACTTTGCCCTGCCATTTGCCAAAGATAAGTTCTAATATATGCTTTGAATTCCCTGTGATCTTTTGCTGTGAGCTTTCCTTCCTTGGTTTCCTTCCTTTACCTTCTTTCATATTGATGACCGTGTTTCTTTGTTTCTGTGTGTAACACATCTTTAAGCATCTTTTGCAGGGCTGGACGAGTGGCAACAAATTCTTTCAATTTCTGTTTGCTATGAAAAGTCTTTATTTCACCTTCATTCACAAATGATAGCTTTGCAGGATATAATATTCTGGGCTGGCAGTTTTTCTCTGTTAGTACCTGGGCTATATCTCGCCATTCCCTCCTAGCTTGTAGAGTTTCTGATGAGAAGTCAGCTGTGAGTCTGATTGGAGATCCTCTGAGAGTAATCTGACGTTTCTCTCTTGCACATTTTAGGATCTTTTCTTTATGTTTCACTGTGGAGAGTTTAATTACAACGTGTCGTGGTGAGGGTCTCTTTTGGTCGTGTTTATTAGGGGTTCTGTGAGCTTCCTGTACTAGGATTTCTCTGTCCTTCTCCAAACCTGGGAAATTTTCTGCTAATATCTCACTAAAAAGGCCTTCTAATCCTTTCTCCCTCTCCATGCCTTCAGGAACTCCTAGAACCCGAATGTTGGGTTTTTTAATAGTATCCTGAAGATTCCCGACAATATGTTTTAGATTTCTAATTTCCTCGTCTTTTCTTTGGTCTGACTGTATCCTTTCCTGTTCTCTGTCTTCTAAGTCCGATATTCTCTCTTCTGCTTCTCCCATTCTGTTTGTAAGGCTCTCTATTGTGTTTTTCATTTGATCTATTGAATTCTTCACTTCAGTCACTATCCCAGTTTCCTGTTGTACTAGTTGTTTCGTTTCATTTTGATTCCTCCTTAATATTTCATTTTCACGACAGAGATTTTCTATCTTGTCCATTAAGGATTTCTGTAGTTCAAGAATTTGTTTTTGAGAACTTCTTAATGTTCTTATCAATTTTTTGAGATCTGCTTCTTGCATTTCTTCTATGTCATCATCCTCATAATCTTGAATTGGGGTGTCTTTTTCATTTGAGGGCTTCATGGTGACTTCCTTGTTTTTATTACCTTGGTTTTTGCGTTTGTTATTTGTCATATTGGAGATATTTGGTTTCTTCACTGTGGTGCTTTTTCTTGTTATACTATGACTCTAGATTAAGTGGACTATCTGTTTTTGATGGAGCCTTAGGGCTTGAGATGGGTGTGGCCTGAGAGCTCTGTTTGGTGTGCCAAAGGTGACACTCCCAGGTTAGGCGTGGTAAACCTCTCTCTCTCTCTCTCTCTCTCTCTCTCTTTTTTTGATTCAAAAGGGAAGTTATTCTGCACAGCTGAACGAAGTTGGAGGTAGTTAGCAGGCAAATGATATACCCACAGGAGCAGAGATCAGAAGCTCTTTCCCAAGGACCACACAGGGAATCTGTTCGGCCCTTAGAGTGGGCTCAAATTCTCCTTCAGTCTCCCACTGGGTTGCCAAAGTTACGGAATTGTAGCGTCTCTGGAGAGTGCTCACGTGAATTCCGTGAGTTCTCTCCCCCACCGTCTTTTTTTTCACAGTCTCAGTTCAGTAGCACCATAAATTTACTAGGTCCTAATCTCCTGTTAATTCGCCCCACCCAGAGTCAGGTTTTACTGCTAGGCTCAGGGCCGGTGCAGACCTGAGGTCGCTCTGCTTATGACGTATGTCCAAGATGGCGCCTGCTCTTTGTCTTGCTCGCCCTTGAGAGGTGAGTGGAGAGAGAGAAACCCGTGTCCGTACCAGTCACCTTTTTTTTTTTTCCCTCTCTCTCTCTTCCAGTTAGCTTGGTGAAGTCCCCCCCGCCCCGGGGGTCGTTCCCTCTAGTCTCCTCTCTCCGCTTGCCTGCCGGTGTCTCGGGTTATTGAGGTTCGGCTCACCTCGCGTTCCAGCGCTGGTGTGTTGAGTCTGCCGCTGGTGTCCCGAACTGTGGGCTCCCACGCTCTCCACGCAGGTCTGCTCCCCTTCCAGCGCCGATGTGTGGACTCGGAGCCCTGGACGTCCCAAGTCTCCCCGCTGTTGCACTCCCCTTCGAGCACTTGCGCGCAGACCCTGCAGCTTGCGCAGCTCAGTCCCGCGGCTCGGCTTCCGCGGCTCAGTCCCGCGGCTCGGTCCTGCTGCTCGGCTTTCGCGCGCGGTGGGCGACCTTGTTCTCCCAGTAGGTCCTCCGATTCACGCCCACTGGATCCAGAAGAGTTTTGTCTGCAATATTTTCCTGGTTCTTTTTTCTGAGGCTACCGTAACTCCCCTTTTATTAAACTAAATTTTCCCGGACTATCGGTGCGCGCCCTCACTATTCCGCCATCTTGGCTCTCGAGAAGGGGACATTTTAAGGATCCTGTGTCTTAGGTAATAAAACTTTTGAATTAAATGTTGAGTAATGGCAAAAAGTGAAGATTCTCACAAACACTGAAATCATACATTGAGATTTTTTTCGTTCCCCCACATCAAGACATGCAAATGGGATCTGACTCACCGCTAGGAAAAGCTGTTCTAGAAGCAAAAGGCAGCAGTAGACACCTGAGCCCGGAGACGCACCTAGTACAGCAGCTGCTCCAGTCCCTCCATGCTGCCGTTCTCAGAGGAGTCTTCCAGTCGAAAATGTCTCATGGTGGCTTTCCATGACAAATATAGAAGTGAATTTAAGGTCATGTATGTATACATACATACCACTTAGGAAGTTTTTCTTTTTGATTATATTTGGTAAAGCCACAACGTGTTTATTGTCAGGGCTCTAACTAGGCTGCTTGATCAAACAGGTTCAAGAAGGGGTACTTGTATCAGTGGTCTACCTTAGGAGTAACTGAGTCAAAAGAATGAGGAACACACTGACAAAAATAACTCATTAGTATTTTTTTTTTTATTTTTTGACAGGCAGAGTGGACAGTGAGAGGGAGAGATAGAGAGAAAGGTCTTCCTTTTTGCCATTGGTTCACCCTCCAATGACCGCTGCGGCCAGCGGCCGGCACACCGCGCTGATCTGAAGGCAGGAGCCAGGTACTTATCCTGGTCTCCCATGGGGTGTAGGGCCCAAGGACTTGGGCCATCCTCCATTGCACTCCCAGGCCACAGCAGAGAGCTGGCCTGGAAGAGGGGCAACGGGACTAGAACCCGGTGTGCCAGTGCCGCAAGGCGGAGGATTAGCCTAGTGAGCCGCAGCGCCGGCCAAAAATAACTCATTAGTAAATGACAGAAGGGGCTCTCACAGCCATTGGAGAATGCCCACAGGACTAGGGAAGTGGAAGAAAGCAAGATAATAATAGCAGGGGGCATTAAAAAGTGTGTTGATGTTCACAGCTGTGAAGTAGAGGGCAGAGAGATCAGAACCTTATCTTAACAAATTGGTTGTTTACCTAACAGAACATGGGGGTATATCCTATTGATTAGAGGAATAATTATGGAACACATCAGTGTGTCAATTTTATTCATTGAGCCAATATATGAATGTCTACTTTAGGCAAGGCACTGTAATTTTTTTTCTGTATATTAAAAAAAGATGATAGAACTTCATACCTCATTTTAGGAAGTGCTCATTCTATTAGTGAACACAGACACAGTACTAACTGATAAAATATATTTTTACATGTTCCCATTATTTAAAAGTTACTTCAAATTCATAGGGAATGGGTGAGTGACACAATGGCAGAATGGCCTTCAAAGATGAAGTTGTGTTTAACCTCAGTAGTAAACATAAAACTAAAATATTAAAAAGAAACGCATGGGCGAAGACATTTTCCTTGATAGATTTGTCAGAAATTTAAAAGAATGAGAAGACTCAGTAGTGACAATTCCAGAAGATTGAGGAAAGAGCATCAATAATATTCTGAGGGAAGAATCTACTGATAACGCATAGTCAGAAAGAATTTGGTAAAGTCTCTGACAAATTAGCAGGAATGAGAAAGGAGAACCCCAAAATGCTGTTGGTGGGGATACAAACTAATACAGCCACAGGGAAAACAGTATGGAGTTTCCGCAGGAAACTAGAAATGGATCAACCACATGATCCAGCTGCACCACTGCTGGGAATATATCCAAAGGAAATTAAGTCAGCATTTGAAAGAGCAACCAGCACTCCCATGTTTGCTGTAGACCAATTCACAATAGCAAATATTTGTAGTCAACCTAGATGTCCATCAATGGATGATTGGAAAAATAAAATATGGTAGATATACACAACAGAATATTACCCAGCCATAAAAAAAGTGAAAGCCTGACATTTGCAACAAAATGATGGAACTGGAGAAATGCTAAATGAAATAAGCCAGACACACACACAAAAAAGAATTTCACATTTTAGCTCCTGTGTGAAAATTTTAATGTATGTATATATTTATACACACACACACACACACATATATATATATGGAAAGAGAGAATTAAAAATATGTGTATGTCATATTATTTGGTATACAGCTATAAATATTATCTTCACTAAATTATACAGAACATATCCTTATTACCACACTTTATTAACATTGTCATGAATCCTGTGTTATCTGATATTAATTTTTTCTATTTTCAAGAAAAACTAGTGTGTGTATGTATAAAATATCCTACATGTAAAGTGAATATGATAAAATGCAAAAAACTGTTCAATGTTAAAATAGATAAATATAATTTAAAAAAATGAATATTTCTTTGGAATAAACCATTCCAACACTAGAAATTTACCAACATAAGAGAATTCTATAAAGGTACCAGAGGAATGCATATCTCACCTATGCAAGGTTGTTCATTCCATGATTATTTGAAATAATAGTGGCCATCAACAAGGTAGAATTTGGATAAATACTGATATTATCATAACACGACATGTTATTCAGTCATTGGAAGTTACTGAGTAGAGTCACAAGTGTTGATGTGGGGAGCTGTCCTCTTTGGGAAGATAAAGGGGAGGTACACACTGTTGAAAAAGAAGAGAGAGAACTGTAAAATGAAAATAGTAACTAAATTTGTGTGAAAGACTTTTGCTTCTTTTGAAATGGGAAAACATTCTATTAAAAACCATACATTTATTTAATGCCATCAGAAAGGATAAGATACACACCCTAAACGTAAACAGATTATGTACATGGAGAGAGCACTTAGCCTAGAGGTTAGGACACCTGTGTTCAACATCAGAGAAACTAGGTCTGAGTTCCAGTTCTGGCTTCTGACTCTAGTTTCCTGTCAATACAGACCCTGCTTCGATGTCTCAAGTAGTTGGGCTCCTGCCACCCATGTGAG
Organism: Oryctolagus cuniculus; assembly: GCF_051225735.1. Taxonomy (NCBI): domain Eukaryota; kingdom Metazoa; phylum Chordata; class Mammalia; order Lagomorpha; family Leporidae; genus Oryctolagus; species Oryctolagus cuniculus. The sequence continues at coordinate 4,611,027 of NC_142875.1, read as the reverse complement.
AGAGCTGGAGTGCATTCCCACTTCCTGACCCAGCCCCAGCTTTGTGGGCATTTGGGTAGTGAACTTGTGGACGAGAGCACTCTCTTCTCTCTCTCTCTCTCTTTCTCTCTCTCTCTCAAATGATAAATTCTAAATGTTATATGCAAACACATACATGGGAGAGCACTTCAAAAAGTTCACAGAAAATGGAATGAGAAGATCATTTTAATTCAGTGCAAATTTTTTTAACTTTTATTTAATAAATATAAATTTCCAAAGTACAACTTTTGGATTGTAAAGGCTTTTCCCCCCATAACCTCCCTCCCACCCGCAACCATCCCATCTCCTACTCCCTCTCCCATCCCATTCACATTAAGATTCATTTTCAATTATCTTCATATACAGAAGATCAATTTAGTATATATTAAGTAAAGATTTCAACAGTTTGCACCACACAGAAACACAAAGTATAGAGTACTGTTTGAGTACTAGTTATACTGTTAATTCACATGGTACAATACATTCAGGACAGAGATCCTACATGAGGAGTAAGTGTGCAGTGACTCCCATTGTTGATTTAACAATTGACACTCTTATTTATGGCGTCATTAATCACCCGAGGCTCTTGTCATGAGTTGCCAAGGCTATGGAGGCCTCTTGAGTTCACCAACTTCGATTTTATTTAGACAAGGTCATAGTCAAAGTGGAAGTTCTCTCCTCCCTTCAGAGAAAGGACCTCCTTCTTTGATGGCCTGTTCTTTCTTCTGGGATCTCACTCACAGGGATCTTTCATTTAGTTTTGTTTTGTTTTGTTTTTTTTTTTTGTTTTTTTTTTTTTTTTTTTTTTTGCCAGAGTGTCTTGGCTTTCCATGCCTGAAATACTCTCATGGGCTCTTTAGCCAGATCTGAATGCCTTAAGGTCAGTGCAAAATTTTTGAAATACATGTATACAGAGGTCTTTAAAACTTTTATAGTAAATGCATATTACTAAAAATATTCATAAATTACCATTTAATTCCATTTCCATGAACTTCAAGAAGTGGCACAAAAAGATAAATAATGCAGGATCTCATTTATAGTTGGTACCTAACAAAGTTGAAAAACTGAGGAAATATTGAAATATTATCCAAATATTCTCATAACCCAGAATATATATCTACCCACAAACACGAAGTCCAATGAGCCCCCAACAGGATAAATACTGTTAAAACCATATTTACACATTCTTAGCATGGTCAAAACATTAAAAACACACACACACACACACACACACAAATCATTCAACACTATAAAGGAAGGAGAAAATCTTAAAGAGAAAAAAGACTCTCCATTCAAGGGAAATGCAATAAAAACGACCACTGCCTTTTCATCAGAAACAATGGAAATAACAACTAATGAGAAGACATCTTTAAAGTGATGAGACTGGGACTGGCCTTGTAGCCCAACAGATGAAGCCACCACCACCTGCTCATCCCATGTCAGAGTGACAGTTTGAGAGTCAGCTACTCCACCTCCAGTTCAGCTTACTACCAAGGTGCCGGGATATGCAGGAGATGACCCAAACACTCGGGCTCTTGACCCCCATGTAGGAGACCAGGAAGGAGCTCCTGGCTTTGTCCTGGCCCAGACCTGGCTGTTGCAGCCATTACAGAGTGAACAAATGGATAGACGATCTCTCTATCTCCCTCTTTTCCTCTTTGTCACTCTCTCAAATAAGTAAATAATAAAATCTTTTTCTGAAACTGATGGAACAAAAAATCACCAGCATCAAGTTCTGTTTCCAGTGAAATAGATTTTGTTATAGACAAAAGGCCTTGGCCCTCCAAATTCTTGTGGATGTTTAACCCCACAGTCTTAACATTAAGGGTTGATGGATTAATGGTGGAGACTCGAACTATGTACGTGGTCTGAGAGGCAGGCCTGTTGGGAGGTCTTTGGGTCACTGAGAGCTTGCCCTCAGAAGGTAGTTCTTGAGTGAGGGCTGATTATTTCAGACAAGCATGTTGCCTGTGTCTCTATTTCTTGACTTGCTCAGTGACAATTCCTCCACACGGGCTGCACCTTCACAGACTTCAGCCAGGCACCAGACTAAGGAGGCTGCCCAAGCGTGGTCTGTGATTCTCTAAACTGCATTTAAGTTATGCCACCTCCCAAAGCTGGCATTGTGGCACAGCAGGTTACATCAATGCCTGCAATGCCAGCACCCTCTATGAGTGCCAGTTCAAATTCCAGCCGCTCCACTTCCAATCCAGCTCCCTGCTAACACACCTGGGAAAGCAAGAAGATGGCCCAAGTCCCTGGGCCCCTGCCACTCATGTGGGAGATGCAGATGAAGCTTCCAGATCTTGGCTTCAGCCCTGCTCAACTCCAGTGACCATTTGAGGAATGAGCCAGCTGATGGAAGGAGCGCTCTTTCTGTCTCTCCTTCTCTCTCCCTATAAATCTGCCTTCAAATAAATAATTAGTAATAAATAAATCTGTGTGTGTGTGTGTGTGTGTGTGTGTAATCTCCTCTTCTATGTTGCTCCTCTCAGCTACTTTAAAGTAATGAAAAACTGACTAGGGGTCAGCACTGTGGCGTAGCAGGTAGTCGCTGCCTGCAGTGCCGGCATTCCATATGGGCGCCAGTTTGTATCCCAGCTGCTCCATTTCCGATCCAGCTCTCTGCTATGGGTTGGGAAAGCAGTAGAAGGGCCCTGCACCTGTGTGGGAGACCCAGAAGAAGCTCCTGGCTCCGGGCTCCTGGCTTCAGATCTGTGCAGCTCCGGCTGTTGCAGCCAATTGGGGAGTGAACCAGTGGATGAAAGACCTCTCTCTCTGCCTCTCTGTCTCTTTGTGTGTAACTCTGACTTTCAAATAAAATAAATTAATCTCTAGAAAAAAAGAAAAAAAGAATAATAACTAAAGGAGTTTCAAAAGATGAAAACATACAAGTTTTCAAAGAGAAAAGTTAAGAGAATTTGTCCTCAGAAGACCCACACAGCCAACATTGGTGTGGAAACTCCGTCAGACTGCAGTTAAAAAGAAAATAGATGGAAACTAGACTTAGAGGGAAAAATGCAGAGCACTCAATTGGTCATTTTATGTCAGTATAAAATATTATTTTTGCAAATTTTGAAATGGATTTTGACTAAATAAATATAAATTTTGTAACACACAAAAGTAAAGTATGTGGCAAAAGGGCAAGGGAATTACATAGAATTGCAATATTGTGACGTTTTTGTTCTGTTCATGGAGAAAAAATATTAATTCAGGCTTGACTGTGATAAATTAAGATAGTCAATATCATTCCTAGAGCAATTACGAAAGTGTAATGCAAAAAGATTTAATTTGAAAGCCAAAAGAGGATAAAATGGAATATAAAAATAGTAGATAAATACAAAATAAAATGGATAGCAAAGAAGTAAATTAAAAAATAAATGGGACAAATGTAAAAGAAAATGAATATTTATTAAATATGGAACAGAAAAAGTCAAAACATAGCTTCTTGACTAACAGGATGGAGAGAAGGTGAGAACTAAAATAGAATAAATGTCAAACAGATAAAAGGAGATAGTACAGTAAATCCCCCTCTTACGGAAGACAAGGGAATACTACAAACAAACTTATGACAAGCCAAACAATTTAGATTAAATGGAAAAATTCCTGAAGCACAAATTTTCAGAAACTGACACAGAAGTGAAACAATGTCCATATGTGTGTTAAATATGAAACCAATAATTAAAGTAAAATATCTCTTTATTTAGTGGAGCATTGAGCTTTTTACTCTGATGTAAATTAAAAATATGTTATCTCAAAAATTAAAGAGAGAGAGGGAGGGAGGGAAGGAGGGTGAGGAAGGAAGGGAGATGGAGGGATGATGGGAAGTATTATATTCTTGGAATTTTATCTAACAACTACATTAAATCTGTTCTTTGTGTTAATAACACATTAATAGAAGAATTGATAATAAGTCTGATGTAGTAATTATCATGTGTTTGTTGTGACTCTGAGAATCTAACTTATTAACAAATTCCTTTAAATTGAAGGGGGGGGGGGAGTTAGCTGCAGCCTTCCTGGTAGGATACCATGAGATAGATATTTCTGTACATTTCTCCTCAAAGAGGGGCTGCTTGCCAGAATACCCAGCCCTGGAATGATCACACTCAGAAACGCAACTTACAATACTTCACGTAACAGAGAGTCGGGGCAGGCTTTGCCACAGTGGCTAGAGTGCCTCCTAGGAACCTGCATCCCGTATTGAGGTGTCTGAGTTTGAGTTCTGACTCCACTTCTGGTCCAGCTTCCAGCTAATGTGCACACTGGGAAGCAGCGGATGATGGCTTCAGTGTGCAGGGCCCTGCCACCCAAGTGGGAGACCCAGCGTGAATGCTAAGTGCCTGGTTTCAGTCTGCCCCAAGAGAGCTAATGTGGGCATTTGGGAAGAAAGCCAGTAGATGAAAGCCAGTCTCTCTCTCTCTCTCTCTCTCTCTCTCTCTCTCTCTCCCGCCCTCTCACCCTCACACCCTCTCTCCCTCCTTCCCTCCCTCCCATGTCAAGTAGATGAAATTAAATATATACTATAAAAACGCTTAAAGAACTGAACTATAAATAAATAAATGGAGATTAAGCTCCATGTATTTAAAATATTTTTCTTAAAAAAATACACTTGTAATTAACCCTGTACACAAAAAAAGGTAAAATAAAACAAAATATAACTCCAGGCTCCAGATGGCCTCACTAGTGAATTCACCATCATTCAGTAAACAATATCAATACTCTTAGTAATGGAGAAAGATGTTTCCCAAGTCATTTTGATTCCAGCACATCCCTGCTAGCAAAACTTGATAAATATCTTTGAAGAAAAGAATGTTACAATGTTACAGATAACAAAAACATGCATTCCAAATTTTAATGAAATTATAGTAGGCTGAATAGCAAAATAATTCATGAATATAATAAATCACATTCAAAAGGGTTTTGCTCTAAGATGCAAGTTCTCAATATTCAAAAGTCAATCAAAGATTAACACAAAGTGAAAGAAATTCACAAGATGTTTTTGAATGTTACAAAAAAGGCTTCAAAGTCAGTACATTTATAATTTTAAAAAAATCTAACTAAGAAGAAAAATTTTGTTTTACCAAAAAAAATGAAAATCTGCAATTGACATCAAGTACATTTATGAAAGATTGAATTTCCCTCTCCATTTAAGTTCAGGGACAATGCAAAGATTTCCATCTCATAACTTCTATTGAATATATTATAAGAAACACAGCAAGATATGAACATAAGAAATGAAATAAGCTGTGGGCATTTGGTGTAGCAGGGACACCTGCGTCTCATTTAGGGGTGCCGGGGTAGGAGGCCTGGCTCCACTCCCAGCTCCAGTTTTCTGATAATGCATACCCTGGGCAACAGCAGCGATGGCTCAAGTAGCTGGGGCCTGCCATTCACATCAGATACCTGGACTGACTCTTGACTTTGAGTTGGCCCAGTCTACGCTGTTTTAGGTACCTGAAGAGTGAACAAGCATATGAAAGAGCTCTGTCTCATATGTCTCTTTGCTTTTCACAGAAATGAAAATTTAATTTAAATACTAAGAATTAGTGTTAGAAAGAACATGACTATGTTTGTATAAAACTACATGTAATTTTAAAAAAAGAAGAAATTTACCTGGGGCCAGTGTTGTGGCATAACAGATAAAGCTGCCACCTGTGACCGCATCCCATATGGGCACCAGTTCAAGTCCTGGATGTTTTACTTCCAATCCAGCTTCTGATAATGTGCCTGGGAAAGCAGCAGCAGACGACCCAGGGGCTTGGGCCCTGCACCCACACGTGAGACTCAGAAGAAGCTCCTGGCTCCTGGCTTTGCCTGGCCTAGTCGTGCTGTTACAACCATCGGGGAGCCAATCAGCAAATGAAAGATCTCTGTTTCTGTCTGTCTCCTCTCTCTCTCTGTTTTTCAAATAAATAAATCTTTCTTAGAGTTAATCTATAAATTACTGAATTTTTCAACATCTTGGGATATATGAAAGCAAAAAAAAAAAGTTTCTATTTGAAGCCAAAAACATTTGGAGAGAAATGTAAAGCTCCATTTATAATACTGTTGAAAACATAAAATATAAACAAGCAACAAATGTCTACAAGATTGGAACCGAAAATTACAAAGCATTGATGGGAGAAAACTTTAAAAACCCCAAAACCTATGGAGAAGCTACTGAGTTCCTAGGTAGGATGACTCAACATTTTTAGCATGTCTGTTCCCCCAAGTTAATCCACAATTTCAAAGCAATTCTCACAAAAAACAGGTCTGTTAAGAAGCTGACAAGTTCACACTAAAATGTGGAAACCATGTGTTATATGCTAAATAGTGTGTGTCCCCCCAACCTCTATACTGAAGCACTAGCATACTATACCTGAAAATGTGGCTATACTCAGAGATAGGATCATTTAGATGATTAAGTTTTGATAACATGTTCTCAAGAATCACTTCTGTTTTAGTGTATCAATTGGAGGATATTATTATGTCTCATAAGTTACACCTATGTCTGAGAGCCCACAAAAGATGTATCATCCTTGGGTTCTTCTTGAAATACAATTGAGTTTCTAAAAGAAAAGAAGGGGGAGGAAGAAGGGGAAAAAAGAAAGGGAAAAAAAGTGAAATCACCTTTCAGAAGCAGTAACATGGAACAGCCCTTGTCTAGACTGTTGAGGAACAGTTCTCTGAGTTTTTTTTTTTATTCCATTCTTTCATTTCTTTCTTTCTTTCTTTTCCTTTTTCTTTCTTGGACCAAACAAGAGAAGGAGGAGGAAGGGTAGAAGAATGGGCGGGAGGACGGGTACAGTGGGAAGAATTACTGTGTTCCTAATGTATTTATGAGTACATACAAATAAAAAAATAAAGTAAAAAAGATTATTAAGGTTAAAAATAAATCTCTTAGGTCTGATCCCCCTTGACCAGCTCCCTCCTAAAATGACTTGTGCACAATGATAGAACGGAGTGCAGAGAGGATAGGACAAGTGGTATGTGACACCCTGACCTTGAACTTCTAGTCTTGTGAATTATGAGAAAATAAGATGCTGTTGTCACCCAGTCTGTGGTTTCCTGATGGGGGCCCTAACAAATCAAAGCACCATTGGATAAAACGCTAAAGAAAAAGAAAAAGAGGAAAGAATTGCATAGCCAGATCACAACACTCCTTTTGAAGCGTTCGTGGTCACTCGAGTACAGAATTGACAAAGGGAAGACCGTGGGTCGACCGCTGGAATGCAGAGACGGAAGCAGACCTTCACACAGACAGTCTGCTGATCCTCTAGAGGAAGCACCAGTGCCTTTTAATAAGGGAAGTAATGCTTTCACCGGACGTCTGTCTGTCTGTCTCCCTCTCAATTAAAGAAGTAAAGACAGAGATAAGGAGAAATCCAAGTGTTGAGTCTGAGGCAGGTCAACACACACCCACCTACTGGGAGGGGAAGAGGGGAAGAAAAAAAGGGTGGAAGGAGGATGGGGGATGGGGATGGGGAGGCAGAGGCAAAAGAACGCTGCACCGTAACCTGTGAAGTTCATGGAAAAATGTCTTAGAAGCTAAATGAAGAGAGTTCCAGGAAACTATCACAGGGAAGAAATGAAGGAACATAAGATTTTCACCACGTGGCAGTTGCTGGAATTCTTGACAAGAGTGTTTTCCTTGGATTGGTTGAGACAAATCGAGATTAATTTCACAATATCTATTTCTGCCTGTGCAACCACCGAAGGTTAGTGATATAAAGCATTTTTTTAGGCTCATGAGTCAGAAATTTGCTTTGGACACAGTGAGCAAAATTTGATTCCGCTCCATGTGTCCAGATTATTTGGCACAACTCAGATACTTGGAGATGGCTGTGGAGTTTGGCAGGGCTGCATGCCTGGGATTTTGGTTCTCTGCATGGCATCTGCTGGAGCCTTTACCCAAGGTGTCTCTTGCATGATGTGATCAGTATCCAGGAAGCAGTCACAGAGAGACCTACACTGACCTAGAGAGAGAGACCTAGACCTACACAGAGAGACCTAGACTGGCTGGCTTGTTCTCACTCCCTCACTCCTCCAAGCAGGGCAGTCTCAGGGTGGCAGCTGCATTTCCAATAGCTAGTATTCAAGGAGACAAGCAAGAAACTGAAGGATTCCTTGTGGCTTAGCTTCAAAATTCACAAAGACAGTCTGGAACTTGGGGGACAGGGGTTGATCAAAAATATAAAATCATTGTGGGCAAGAGGAGAGGAGAGTTAGTGCACAAATGGACATGTTGCGGTTTGCCTGCACCTTAGAGGGTTTATTCGCTTAACCTGCAGGGAAGTAGAGGACAGGGGCATGATGCAGTTAAGGGGGCAACTTAGTGAGAGGAGAAGTTTCTCTTGCTTCCAACTTCTCAGTTAAATGAAAGAAAAAAAATCAATGGTTGAGAATGCATGGTCAGTGGGTCAGAGTTATAAGAATGCAGGAAAGGTCTTGAGATTATTTAAAATCATACAAAGCACCTGTCCACATGCACAAAGCAGGTCTTCAGTAGAATGTATCATCTCAAGTATCCGTACCTCCTTCTTCCCGTCATAGCTGTGGACCACCTCAATCCTCTTCCTCCCTAAGTAGATTTTCCAAATAGAGGAACAATACTTTGAGTTACATATTTCCCCCTTCTCCAGACCTAGTTTCCTAACATGGTAAGATTTAATTCACAAACATTAAGTCAAACAAGCAAGAATGATTGAATTTTATTTTTAAAATTTCTGTACACCTAATTACATTCTAATCCAGCCTCACATCACTGAGCTGTTAGGAATTCCACCTTCATTCATTTTAGGGCAAGCTTACTGTAGGAAAAGGTCTCATAACCTGAGATGCTAATGATATTATCTGCTCAAGGGTATGGCCCTGCTGATGTAACGCCCTCATTTGCCCTCTGGAATTTTTTTTTTTTTTTTGACAGGCAGAGTGGACAGTGACAGAGAGAGAGAGAGAGAGAGAGAGAAAGGTCTTCCTTTGCCATTGGTTCACCCTCCAATGGCTGCTGTGGACGGCGCACCGCACTGATCTGAAGCCAGGAGCCAGGTACTTCTCCTGGTCTCCCATGGGGTGCAGGGCCCAAGGACTTGGGCCATCCTCCACTGCATTCCCGGGCCACAGCAGAGAGCTGGCCTGGAAGAGGGGCAACCGGGACAGAATCCGGTGCCCCGACCAGGACTAGAACCTGGGGTGCCGGCACTGCAAGGCGGAGGATTAGCCTATTGAGCCGCGATGCCGGCCGCCCTCTGGAATTTTTATTACTCAAGAAGTCTTTTAAAGACAGATAATTCAGCTTCTCCTCTCGTCATGGAAATCTCCCAAACCTAGTGGATTAGGGCTGTGTGTGCAGCGTCTGCAAGTGGACCATATTCTGCTCTCTCCAGCCTCTCTGAGTTCTTTCCACCCCCAAGATGAAGCCAGGAAGCAGTGAGGGGTTTCCCTGTGCTCCAGGACTGACGGAGCCCACCCCTTGGGAAGTCTGTGCCTTGCCCTCCCTCCACATCAAGGTCTGCCCTGGGCAGCAGCACCTCAGGAGGGTCCTAGGTGATGGTCTTCCTGCAGTTTTACTCCTCTGGATTAAATATTATTAATGTTTCATATCCTATTTGACCATCACTTTCCTTGATAGATTTCCTGTTAGAGCAATACCACTGTTAATCTGCAGCACCAGCTCACCCAAATTCACTTGCTGTCGGAAGATTTTTGGAGTTAGAGCTCCAGAGCCCCAAAGAACAACCACTCCATCTCACAGGCTTTGTCAAGAAAAGTGCTGATAACTGAAATGGCAGGAAGGGGTGATAATCAGCTAATTTCCATATGCATATTAGGTGTTGTGATCAATAGTACGCATTTCTGTTTCCTGTTTACCATGTGACGGTACCAAAATTAAATGTTTGATGCTTTAGAGTTCACAGAGGATACCTTATAACTTTTTTTAGGATACATCATATTATTTATTTACTCCTCATTATATATGTTATTTATGCATAAAACAATTCCATAAAGATAATTTTTAATGTTCCATTTAGTAGATTAAGAAACTGAGCCCATATGAATTTGGGCATTTTCCTGGGTCAATTAGGGTATAATAAGTTCTGCAGGACTGACTCAAACCTAGTCTGTCCATCCCCAGATAAAAATCCTTCAACATGTGATTAAAAATCACATTTTGAGGCCAGCGCCACAGCTCAATAGGCTAATCCTCCGCCTGCGGCACTGGCACCCCAGGTTCTAGTCCCGGTCGGGGCGCCGGATTCTGTCCCGGTCGCCCCTCTTCCAGTCCAGCTCTCTGCTGTGGCCTGGGAGTGCAGTGGAGGTGCACCCCATGGGAGACCAGGAGAAGCACCTGGCTCCTGCCTTCGGATCAGCGTGGTGCGCCGGCTGCAGAGTGCCGGCTGCGGTGGACATTGCGGGGTGAACCAACGGCAAAAGGAAGACCTTTCTTTCTGTCTCTCTCATTGTCCATTCTGCCTGTCCAAAAAAAAATCACATTTTGAGCCCGTTCTTGAAACACATTACAATTTGTAACTTAAGGTGTATTCAAAACTGAATTTGAAAAGAAGAGACAATGGGCAGTATGTACCCACAGGTCTCATGCACCTCTGGCTGCCCACTGAGTGTAGATTTGGGCATGTCCTCCCACATTTGAACTTTACAACATTAGAGTGAAGACTGTGAGTTTATTTCATATTAGCATCATCTTGTACACTTTCTCCTCTGACTTAGAAGTATCATTGCAACTCTACTCACCATGGCAACAAAACAGCCGAAGGTTCTTACAGCTGCCTGGTAAAGAAAAATAATTGGAAATACCCTGCGATGGTAACACTGATTTGTTCCCACAGTACCACGTGAAGCAACTGAGGAATGAGGGCTGTCACCAAAAAGCTCAAACGGATTTCCACAGCAGGAGCATTGAGAGTGTACCAGAAAGAGGAAAAGAAGCAAAGAAGAGATGGGAGAGGAAAGAAGGAGGGAGGGAGGGAGACAGAGAGAACGCAGTGTGCTTGCCCACTAGAACACACATTGAACCACCTGTGTGCACCCAGAAACCGGGCTGTCCACACTGCTGTGCTCACTTCCTAGTTATCGTGTTGCCTCCTCCCATTGGATTTTCATGAGGACAGGGACCACACCTTACTCATCTTTGAACCCCAATGCTCTTTTTAAGTTTGTGTTTGAAAAAATAAATTATGACTGTGATCAAAGAATCTGAAAATCACACAACGAAGAGTTCGCTTCCAGCAACATTAGAAATCTCAATATGAAAGCCGTTGGAAGAATTCATTTTCCTTGAATGTATTATTTGTGGCAAAGCCTATTAACCAGTCTATTTCCCCCTCTTCCAGGACGATTTGTCAAGAGTATTTGCTCAGAGGGTTAATAGCTGATTGAATTAATCCAAACACACTTGGATAGGCAAATACACTGCCAGAAGAGTTAGGTGAGGGATAGCAAAGCCACACCAAAGCGACTGTGTTTATTTTTCTCACTGTGAGTCTTTTTTTTTTTTTTTTTTTTTTGACAGGCAGAGTGGACAGTGAGAGAGAGAGACAGAGAGAAATGTCTTCCTTTGCCGTTGGTTCACCCTCCAATGGCCGCCGCGACTGGCTCGCTGCGGCCGGCGCACCGCGCTGATCCGATGGCAGGAGCCAGGAGCCAGGTGCTTTTCCTGGTCTCCCATGGGGTGCAGGGCCCAAGCACTTGGACCATCCTCCACTGCACTCCCGGGCCACAGCAGAGAGCTGGCCTGGAAGAGGGGCAACCAGGACAGAATCCAGCGCCCCGACCAGAACTAGAACCCTGTGTGCTGGCGCCGCAAGGCGGAGGATTAGCCTAGTGAGCTGCGCCGGCCTGTGAGTCTTTGTGTACGTAGCTGAGACTTGATGACGTAAAGCAAAGAATGCAGAAGTGCAGTGTTTCTCATGAAGGAGAAGGAGTGGCGTTGTGCTCTTGGCCCCCAGTTATCCACAAACAATGGTCTCTATTTGGGGAGAAGAGATGTCTCAGTGTTGTGTTGCTTTCCAGGAGGAAAAGAATTAAAAAAAAAAAAAAAAAAAACAGCAACCAAGCCCACACCTGTAGTATGTGCCAGTGCCCATGGCTCAACTTCTCCCAGCATGATGAAACTCAGGATCTCCACACAGCATGGCTGAATTGAGCGGTTCCATGGACATGCATGGACAGCTCACATGGACACGATACACACACACGCACACGTCACACATTGTGTGAATATTCTCAAGAGCACAGAAATGCTTCCTTTAATACTACAAATTTCTTTGATTTAATCATCTAATAAAGGCTGTTTGGAGGAACATTGGCAATCATCCCTCCTCTGTGGAACAGCCTTGGCCCTGGTAGAGAGGTGTGCTGTCTTCTGCTTGCTGTGAGTGACGGGACACACACCCTCTATGCACAGTAACTGTGAAGCAAGGTTGCTGAGGAAACCTAGAAGTAGATGTAGCACAGGGCGATGCCCACCTTCCCCTGCACTGTGCCGGGAGGACGTTTAGTGGGGCAGAGCTTAGCCCTGCAAGCAAGTGCACCAGGAGCAAAACTCGGGCCCCACCTCACTCTGCAGATGATTGAGAACGGAGGTGGGAGAACAGGCTGTCTTCTTTCTCCGTAGCAAGGGCCCTCGCTGCTGAGGAAATGGCCTCCTTTGAAAACAAGTTTATGGAAATTTCAGACCTGCGGAGCCTGGCTGGTGAGCTTCAGTGAGGAGGAGAGAGTGAAGGCCCGGCGCATTCTTGATGTGCTTGTCTCCACCCGTCAATGAATAGATGGCTTATGCAACGCAGTTGTTTCTTCTTTAAGATAGATTTTCATTTGCCCCACTCACCCAAATTCTGGTGTCCACAGATCCCAAGAGTTTCTGTATCTCCTTACGAAGCAGCCAGCAGGGTTAAGGTCCTCTTTTGATCTCTGATCTTTTGAAAGGAAGAGGGACGTCACAGTCGGAGCTGGGGCATGGATGGAATCCAGGACCAGGGAGCAGTGGGACCTGTGTGTGTAAGGTCAGCTTTGGAGGAAGACCAGGCTTTCACCAAGCTACAAGGAAATGAGCTACGTGTTTCACTAGCCACCGTCGTTTTCAGAACTTAAACGGGACATCCAGGGAGTGACTCCAACCCATTACTCTGCAGAGAGGGACAACTGGAAATTAGAGAGTGCGGTGGTGAATGGAAGACGTCCGCTCTTCTTCGCCACATGGCAGAGCAAGCCCTGCGTACATGGTGTGCCAACTGGAAGAGGACAGTGAAGATGCGGGTGACCCTGGACACTGGACATACTCCCTAGGAGCACTGAGAACTTCCTCAAAGCACTATTCGAACTGATTCGCTGCGACTGAGCCTCGTGTTGGTTTTGAAACATATTTTTCCACTTCCCAGTGGGAAGGGAGTTTTAAGGGAGAATAACCTGTTTCAAACAGGAGAGAGACAGACATTAAGTTTTCTTTGTGCACTTGAGTATGGTATGGGTAAATCTGTGAGTTTTCCAAAAAGTAGTCTCACTAGTCCAAAGCAAGGATCCCCTATAGGGGTCATGCAATCTTAGTCCAGCCATACAGGTGCCCAAGACATCACAGTTTCCCTGAGATTTTAATATTTCAATTTACTTTTAAGTATCCTTCAAATACTGATGGAAAATCAATTTATATATCAACCTCCTCTCCCGCAGTTATCTTCCAATTGTGCAAATGAAGAAAATGAAATTCATCAAAAAAAAAAAAAAAACACTTTAAATGAGTTGCTCAAGGTGAAACGGGCACTGGGTAATGAAACTAGTACATAGCCCAAGCCTCCTGATGCCTACTGTAATGTTATTTCCATTTAAATGTGTCGCTCCATTTATTAAGACCTCTTGCTAGGTTACGCCTCATTTGTTGCAAGGCCAGGAACCCAGTTATTCTGAAGAATTCTCAAAGTTCACAGGAAATTCTCTTCTCATCAGCTCATTATTCATTTATCTGGTACATTTGGTAAGACTTTAAATGTATGATTTAGAATGGTCAGGATCTGATGTGATGGACAAAAAGCTTTTTCCTCCAGACCCCTTTCAGTTTTATGCAAGAAAATATGGTGAACCCATGCCGTTGTCACACCTGCTCTGACGTCACTGCCTTCTGCAGCTGGAGTCACCCAGAGCGAATGCGTCTTCAGATTGCTGCTATCTGACATGTTTCCCCAACTCTTCCCAGTCACTGGCCTGTCTAGAATTTCTGCATCATCATTCATAGGTTTTGGTTATTTCCAGTTTTCTAGGAAATCATACTCATTGCACATGTTTTCAAAATCACTCCCTTTGTGCTGACAAAACCTCAAGAACCTCTATGTCTACTGTGCCTGCAGCTACTTTGTCCTCCAATGCCTTGTCTTCAGCATGTGGACTTTGCCTCCCACACCCTCTTTACTGTGAAAAACAGCAGGTCGTCTGAATGCTTCCTTGTGCCTTTTATTTCCTTCAAAGAGCAAGCCCTTAAATATGTTTGTTTTGACAGTTTTGTTAATTTCTGCCTTTGCCATTATTGACTCTTTTCCTCTCTGCCACCAGCTCCACCCAGCTTTGGCCCAATGTCTAAGGAGAATGTTCAAACTCTAGACAGCAGATATTTTAGTATTAAGTTTTTCTTCATTTCTTGTAGTATTTTCTAAGAAGTTAATGGGTTTTGCATAGTGTCTTTTCTTCCCTTTGAAATAGCTTGAAAATTTTCTTTTGTCACTGTGTAGCTATTTCAATCAGAATGACCACTTTGTTGACAGGAGGCAACAGTAGGTAAGGAATTAACTACGGACTCTCCAAGGATAAGCCAGCCATGGTTTACTATCTAAGGGTTGCAGATATATCAGCATATCACGGGCAGGTAGCAAAAAGATCAGGAATATTTTCACAGAGTGAATATTTGACCTTCAAATTCCCCACCAGGGAAAGCGAAGCTGCAAATGATGATATCTGAGTAATGATATCTGAAGATTCCAGTGAGCCATGAAGTGTAAGAATTTCTCCCTATGTCTAGATTAGGAGCTATTAGGCCTTAGAAATCCTACTGGTAGTCCAGTCTGAATCCAAGCCAGAGAGCATCTCTTCTGGGCAAAGCACGCTTCATCGATGTTTGAGAAATTCCGTGCAGCCCATCACTGCGGGACAGCAGAGATCTGAGACCTGAGGAGGTCTTCATCATTAAATCTGGCGGCACATCCCGTCCTGAGTCACTTGCTGAACTTTGAGAACCAGAAAAGGACAATCTCCCGAAGAGCTGTCAGAGTCACCTTTCAAACGCCTTAGACCAGCTGCCTTGGCCTTTGGCCTTGTGGTCACGGAGAGACGCCTGCTGAAAAGGCACGTTCTCCGTCTCAGGGAACAGCATTCACAATACTGAGCAGACGTTCTTCTTCATCAAGTTATCTCCACCTTATGTATCAGTTTTGCCTGCAAACCATGCCACAGACAGATACGAATCAAATCATCTACTACCTCGTTTCTGCCTCTCCTTGCATTGCCTGTTGTTTGGCCTTATGAATGTTTATGCAAAGATATTCAGAGCTTAGGTTTTGGTGGTGTATTGCACAACACAAATTGCCCTCCTTTATGTCCTGGAGTGATTTCCAACTCAATTTAACTCTGGCTGATAGCAAAGTAAGGGTTTCAGAGTCACTCTGTTTTAGAGCCTTACATAAAATATACGCCACATTTTACTTTCTGCTTCCATCTGGGAATGTTGTTCTTTTAATGGATACATTGAAGTAAAGTCTCTTGATATGATAAATGTGATTATTCTTGCTTTTGCCCTTATATTTTATTTTCCATTTCTGATTTGTTGTTTTTAAAAATATTTGTCAACATATCGTGTGTGTGCTAGTGTGGATGCTCTTTTAATTATTTGGAAGATTTGAAATGGGTTTTATTAGCCAACCTATTACTAAAACTTTCAATTTACTTCTCTTACATCACTAATTATATAAGTAAAAATTAAATACAGAAATATATTTTAATCCTATAATTAATAAATGATGCTGCAAATAGTGGTTATATACGTATAGTAATGTATTGGGTCATGGAGGCTTCTTCCTGCAAATATCCCAGTGTAGCTGTGTTTTGTGGATCTTTCTCTAGGGAGCCTCAAGTTTGATCAACTGCAATAGAGAGACTGGAAGTCACAAGTGGGCGTTCACTGAGCTTAGCTGCCCTGAAGCATAGTCTGTCCACGTGACAATGACGACAGAGTGATGGGTGGGTCTGTGGGCTGCATGGCTCTCCCTGCTCCATTGGCCCTCCACTCCCGGCTCCTCACTTCTCCCCTGTGTTCTTCCTCTAAGCTACATAGAGAGTTCATGTACCTGCTTTATCCCTCCCTTTGCCTTTTCCACACCTTGACTTTCCATTAATTTATTATGTCCTGCTGTCCAACACATTTCCGGGAAATTTTATAAAGATAATGTAACGAAAATCATACAAACTGAAGAGGAAACGCAGCATCACAAATACTCAGGATATGATATGCTTGGGAGCAGAACTGGATTAGCAAACAAACACTTGACACTGCCAAGGCGTTTCACCCTGACAGAGCACCCAAGGAGCACCAGAGGCCTTGCAGATATTGTGCACAGAAAGGCAAGGAAACAGCTGAGTGCAAGATGCTTTGAATGTTTAAGCAAAGAAAAAGAGGTCACTACCAGGCTCTCTAAGTTATTACTTTAGAAAACTTGTATAATGTTGCTTGATTAGAAAGAAAAATAACACATTTATCTCTGATACATATTTTCAGAATACTAAGTTTTATTCATTTGTTCATCTATTGACTCATTAATATAAATTGAATGCCAACAATATTCTGAAGAATGTGCTATTAGCCTAACTACGACATAGACCTTTGAATGCTCGCATAATTTTTTTTTTTTGACAGGCAGAGTGGACAGTGAGAAAAAGAGACAAAGAGAAAGGTCTTCCTTTTTCCATTGGTTCACCCTCCAAGTGGCCACTGCAGTGGGCACGCTGCAGCCAGCGCACCGTGCTGATCTGAAGCCAGGAGCCAGGTGCTTCTCCTGGTCTCCCATGCAGGTGCAGGGCCCAAGGACTTGGGCCATCCCCCACTGCACTCCCGGGCCACAGAGAGACAGCTCTCACCTACTGGCTCACTCCCAAATGCCCACAATGGCAAGTCTGCACCAAGGTTGAAACCAGGAGCTGGGAACTCCATCCAGGTCTCCCATGTGGGTGGCAGGAATCCAATTATTTGACCCCTCACTGCTGCCGCCTCTTGTCAACATTAGCAGGAAGCTCGTGTCAGGAGCTGGGCAGACACAGGCATCAGAATCAGAATCTTAACTGCTAGGCTAAACTCTCCACCTACTGAAAAAATTTTAATGACAAAAATATACTGAAAATATAGAAAAATAATGCATAGAAGGAAGTAAATATATAGAATGATTAGATTGAGGATAGACAGATGATTATGTAGAATAATGTATGCAGTAACCTTCTATAGTTTTTATTCATTGAGAAAACTTATATATTAAGCATTTTTATTATATTCACATGTTTCCTTCTATCTCCCCACTTATTATGAAATGCACTAATTTTCCACATCATTAAATGGTTAATTTAATGCTTCATTGCAATCTATTTAAAAAATACATGTAATTTCTTTAAATGATCTACTATCTTTGCAACTTTATCTGAATTCTACTCTTCTAGATTACAGATCATGAATGAGTGTAAATTGGGTAGTCCTTCTAGTAAAATTTTTGAGCCTGCACTTAATATATACAAATATATTTATAGGTTGTATATCTGTTTTTGACCCTCAGAGTAATTATCCTAGTGTGAGTAGAAAGCAACCACTGCTCTAGAGAAAATCCTCCTCTTCCCTAAAGCACAAACGACTGTGCCAGGATTTCCGCTAAAGTGCTCAGTGGGTCATCAGGGAGTCCATTGTCAGGCCGGCCTTGGGACATCTTTGGTCTTGCATGCTCTGTGTAGTGTTTGGCATGCTTCGGTTACGCTTTGCCCAGCCTTTTTAAGGAATATCCCATTACTGCATTCAGGCACGGGCTGATTCTCAGCAAGTCTGCTGGGATGTTCCTGTGTGGGTCTGTCACCAGGAGACGCTTGTTCTGGAACTCTGATCTACAACATTCAGACTTCCTGCCTCCCTGATCTCCTACCACAGCCTCTCAACAATGCAGGGTCTGTCTGCATTCCTCTTCCTTATGTACATGATCCTGAAATTCCCCCAGGAAAAATAATTGGTTACGACCACGGGATTCTTGCTGCAGGTGTTAGCCAACACCCTTCATCAGAGCCTGGTTCCAGACCTGGCTCATGCTCCTGACGCCAGCTTCCTGCTGGGAGGCAGCAGTCATGTGTCAAGTATTTGGGTTCCTGTCACCCAAGAGGAAAGACCTGGATTGAGTCCCAGCCGTGGCAGGCATTTGGGGTGTGAACCTGTGGGTGGGAGCGATTCCTCTCTGTGTCACTCTCTCTCAAATAAATAAATATTTTTCAAAAAAAAATAATCAAGACTCTCTTCACTTTTTTTATCCTCAAGACCCAGTCAGAAGTTCTTGTGTTTGAGACATATATTTCTTGTATTCTCCCCATTTTTCTAATTTCTCATGTGTCAATCATGGCTAGGAGCCAAATTCTATCTATTTAGATTTAAGCGAGGACGTGAAATTCATTGCACACTGGTTTCTTGCATGTGTCTGCTTAATCTTTCATTCCTGCTTTGAAGCCACTTCCTCTTAGTTGGAGAATGTACATGGTCATTTCTTCAAATTAACACACTGAGTGGCATTTGTACTAAGCATTTGCCCATGGAGTTATTTATATTTCTGTTACCTTCACATATGATTGCTATCTTGGTTGTGTAAATCATCTCAGTGGACAGTTCTATATCTGAATAATCTTCAAATATCCTTGTGCTGCCTTTTGCTTCCAGAATTTCCCTGAGCGCTCTGATGATGAGATTCATGGTTGGTTTGTGGATGCCTAATCAACATTAAATAGCTTGATGCCCTTACAGGTGGAGCTTTCTCATGAGTGGAACTCCCAGGCACACTGTTCCCCTACTGCCTCTTCCACTTACTGCTAAGTGACCATAATATTTTGTGCCTCATTTTCTTCACCTAGAAAACAAAGCTACATGATGAACCTACCTCATAGGGCTAGAGATTGAATACATTTTTATGTAAAATGCTTAGAAAATTGCCTGATCCATAGTGAATATTCAAATAATGGCAGACTTCCTATACCCACTGATGAGTAAGCAGTTACTATGCACCCTGCAGCTCTTTGCAAATCAAGGCTAGCATAAAGGAGCTTGGTCTTTCTTGCTTTCTACTAACAAAAAAAGGCCACGTTAGGTAGTGTAGCGCATCCACCTGAAAGCTGAGTTTATTCTTTCTCTGCGCAAGGATGAGTATACATCACTGTTTATCCTGGCTGACAATTGGAAACAATTCTAATGTCTGCGTAATGGGAAATGGAATATGTATTCACCCAACATAATATCATGAAGTTACTCCACATTTTTATAAATAAATGCTAATATATGCTTATGCTAGTGATAGAATATTGGAAACCAGGTGTGTATGTATACAACCAAAGATTCTTCAAAAGGCTCATGGAAAATGGAATGAGCAAAAGTGTATTTCAGTACAAAAGACTTAAATTGCTCGTGTTTTATCACACAAGTTTTCCATGAACTTTTTGAAGACCCCTGGTATAAGTCATATGCCATTGTCTTTTGAATCTCCATAAGTACACAAGGAAAACAGATGCACGTAGCAGCAAAGTAACTATATGGGTAGTAGCTTCCTAGGGAATCTGGAGGGGATTCTTATATATTTTTCAAATTTTTAAAAAACATGTTAGTTTCAGAGAAAAAATTATTTTTATTCAGTAATTCTAGAAGTTGGTGTTTTGTTTTGTTTTTTTCCATGCTCTCTGCAACATTAGTCCCCATCCTGCTGATCCTCCCGTGCTCATTTAGGTCCTAAGTATGAACCTAAGCTTTTTTGCAGGAACTCACACAATGGCATGCACAGGTACATTCATGTGTGTGTGTACTCCTTTGTTTTTCGTTCGCTTACATTATTCTACCATGTGGATTCTCAGTCACTTTGTTCTTTTTATTGCTGTCTGCTCTCTTCTTTCATAAGCCTTTAGGAGCATTTCAAGGAAGAAGTGGAGGAGAAAATTTTTTTATTTTGTGAAAGCATTGACAAATGAAATATGACAGCTTGAAAGCAATCTCCTCTATTGTAATAGCTTAAACTTGATACATTTCACAAACAAAGACCAATCTTGTTTGCAAGGAAAGCACAGATTTCCCCGGTCACGACTCCTTGAATTCCCATTTTCCATTTGAAGTGGAGACAAAATGTCTACAAAATGCTTCTTATTATCAGATTCACCACACTTCCTCACACTCTTAACACTCATTTGGAGCCTTGCGTCTGGCTTCAGTTCAGACCAGCAAAACTCTCTATACTTTATTTTTTATCCACAGATTTTCTATGAGTAGAAAATGATGAGCTAAAATGCATTTTAAAATAAATAATAATAAAATCAGAAAAGTTTTAACCTGTTGGTTATGAAATTTTAATAGTTTCTCCATTTTTATTATTTTCAGTGACAGACATTTTTCAGAATGACTTTCCATGATTGACTAATTTTAAATACTTATTCCGTGTTGGGGGTTCAGCCGCAGACACAGAGCACTGGTCTTCTTCCTTTTACGTCTTATCCTCAGAACTCACAATCCAGAGCACAACTTTGCTGATGACAAGAACAGACAGAATTCTGGATGCTTGACAACAAAACCAGTAATCAGGGAGGATGTCTGCTCAGATGACGTGCAGACCTCTCCAGTGTAGGCTTAGATGAGCTCGTGGGGAGGAGAACGCAGATCCAGCCTCGCCAAGCTGCTCCCTGGGGCTACACACTTTACCAGTTGAGCAGTCGGTGTGCAGGCCGCTGCTCATTCTAACGTCTCATCCCATCTTTCCTCACAGGCGCTCAACCTTTTACCTCTAAACGCCTAAATTCACCCCAGATCTCAGTCTTGGGTTACTGTCTCTAAAGCACAGCTCGAACACTAGTCTCAGGCTCAAAGCCATCAAGAATTCTGTATCTCCCTCAAAACTCTCTAAAATATGGTCCCAAACTAGACTCCCAGCCCCAGTCATCAGCTCACTAAGGACACATATGTATATTACAATCAAAGCAAACAATTGTATCAGAACAGTCCAGGATTTCTGGTCATTTTTTTTTAATGTATCAGCTCTCCCAGGTGAGCCCCACTACTCTCCATAGCTCTGAATGTCATTATCAAGTTCTTGAAACTTCACCACTAATGTCCTATAATGTACCTTATCTAATCACTACTCATATCCCACTAGATTCTTAGGACACTTTTGATTCCAAATTATGTTATGAATATTTGTACTTTGTAGTTTTAATTTATACCACACATTGTATAAAAATTAAAATCAATTTTTTTCAAATATGCCAAAAATAGCATTAACAAATAAAAAATTTAGCTCTGCACCCTAATGCTGTCGTCTCCTCATGTTCTTTGACAGTAAGTATCTTGTTAGAAGGAGACTCCAGAAATGTCTCTTATTTCACCTTTTTAAAAGATATTCCCTTAAAAAATGAAGAGAGGTGGGGCCGGCGCCTTGGCTCACTTGGTTAATACTCCACCTGCATACTCCATACGGGCACTGGGTTCTAATCCCGGTCGCTCCTCTTCCAGTCCAGCTCTCTGCTGTGGTCCAGAAGGGCAGTGGAGGATGGCCCAAGTACTTGGGCCCCTGCACCTGCGTGGGAGACCAGGAAGAAGCACTTGGCTTCTGGCTTCAGATCGGCGCAAGCTGGCCATAGCAGCCATTTGGGGAGTGAACCAACGGAAGGAAGACCTTTCTCTCTGTCTCTCTCTCTCATGGTCTATAACTCAACCTGTCAAATAAATTTAAAAAAAAATGAAGAGAGACTAAAAGCACAGCTAAATGTTTTACATGTCTTATGCTTCTTTTTTCATTTTGCTTTCCTCCTAGTGCTGAATGCCATTTTCAGAAGTCCGTCTCATTTTTAAATAGGAAAGAATTGGACACTTAGATTTACAATATTAAATTAATTTTAAATTGATTTTATTACTTGTGAAATTCCATTTCTCATTATTTAGCTTCCATCTTGAATTATATGATGAAATAAAGAAAATATTCCCTACTTGGAGGTGAGCATGAACGAGTTTTGTGTGGAACAGAAGGGTCATCATCCCTTGTGTCACACCAGTAGGGCGTGTTTGTGAGTCTTTTTGTGCTGGGGCCAGGATGGCTGTCTGAGGCTGCACTTCTCCTGAGCTTCCGTGTTCTCCAGGTAGCTCACCTGACTGTCTCACATTCCCAGAATCCAAGTGGGATTCTCTCTCCAAAACTTTATACACACTTACATGTATATTCCACTCTTTCTGTCCTGTAGCAGCTTCCCAGGCTATATTCCATCCCTCTGTTGCTGGTTCCCAGGGAGAAAGAACGGGCATCAACACTGGCCATGCATGCCTGAGAGAGGGGACTGCATCCAGAAGACATCGGCTCAGGTCCTGCCCCTTCCGTGGGCCACACTCAGAGAGAGCAGATGTACGGTGACAAGAACCTGGTCACCCTGATCAAGTCTGAATTGTTTTTGAAGGACCATTCTGTTTCCAGAGCCTGTACCCTATGCTTTGCAGAAGTTTCCCGAGAAACATGGAGGATGCTTATTAATATTTGCCCATAAGATGAGTAATTTCTAGAGAGCTTGTGTATTAAATGTTGGATACAGTTAACACTACTGTACTATATACTTGAAATCTGCTAAGTAGTTTTTTAATGCTTTATTTAATGCTTTTATTTTCTTTATTTGAGGGAAAAATACAGATTGATATTCCATCCACCAGTTAACTCCCCAAATGCCTGCAACAGGTAGTACTGCTCCAGGCTGAAATCAGAAGCCAGGAACTCAGTCCAGGTCTCCCATGGGAGTGGCAGGAAGTCAAGTACTTTAGCCATCACTGCTGCCTCCCAGATACACATTATCAGGAAGCTAGACCTGGGAACGGAGCCAAGACTTGAACTTAGGCACTCATATGGGATGCAGACATTCCAAGTGATGCCTCAATTTCTGCACCAAATGCTTACCTTAGAGAAAAGATCTTCAAATGGTAACAATGCAAGGTGATGCATGTGTAACTAACTTGATTGAGGTAACAGTTTCATAATGAATACATGTATCAAAGCATCACATTGTCCTTCCTTAAATATATACAATGTAATTTGACAATTATACCCCCAATAAACCTGGGAAGAAAGATATATATCTGGGTCCAAACTTTGTAGAAGGAAAGGAAAGAATAGGTTCAGAAGAATCTAAGATCTGAGTGCCTGTACCTAGAAATGAAATTACTTCTGCTCAGTTATGACAGAAGCAAAAGAACAAAAGATAGAATTAAAATGAGGTTTAATTATGTAATGCTGACAACACGGCCATTTTTACCTACCATTCTGGATTGCTAGATGGTGGTTTTATGCTGCTTATGATGTGTACCAGGGTCAGAGCCATGTCTTGAGCGTCATGCAGAAATTGTGATGAAGTGGGCTAGTTTGTGCACCTGCTCATGGTCTCCTCCACCGTCAGGTGTGCACTTTGTATTGTCTGCCTTTCTAGCAACCAAAAAGTTTGTGCCACATAAAGTTATTAATAATTAATTGTCTATGATGGTTGAATTATCTAATTATTATCATTTTATCTGATCATGTGAATAAGGGTTGTGTGTGTAAACCCAGTCTTTCTTACCTGTGTTCACTTTTCATGCCATCCTGCCATGGTTTAAGCTAACACATATTCCTAAGCATTTTGCTTCTGGTCAATGCCAAAAGAGTGAACATTTAGCATGCGGGCTCACATTTGCAGCAAAAGCCAGTGAACCGGGTGCTGGGGATTTCAGAACCCACTCCCTTGGCCTCGGAGCACCAGCGAAAGAATAGACCAAAATTGGCTATGATAGATACCAATTAGAAATCAGCCGGCCTTGTGTTGTCCTTACCAGGTAGCCCTTTCATTGCGATTCTTTCTCTTTCTTTACTTTACTACAAAATAACATTCACGTTATCACTATCATTCACTCTGAATATTAGCCTTAATCAGAGAAAAGGAATATTAATTTCAGAAGAAATCAGTTTTTTTCTGAAAACTTGTAGAGACACAAAAAGAATGATCATGTATTAGTTTGTATTCCTCCTGTTAAAAACAATTTTTTTCACTAATAAATGTAAGAACTACTCACTGAAAAAACTACAGAAAACTGTGGAGAAAATGATCATTTCAGTTAGTCCCATTAAGACAGAGCAATTGTTCTAGCATTTCCTATGTGCGGAGTTTTTGGTTATGGTCTTCTGTTTGTATGCGCATGTGTGTGGATGTATATATATGCTTGCAGTTTGTACATGTGTGTGCATTCATATATGCATGTATCCATGTGTGTTTGCACGTGTACATGCATATATGTGTGCAGCTCTCACATATATGTGTATTTGTGTGTGTGCGTAGATGTCTGCATGTGTGTGCATGTAGTGACGTGTGGATGTGTATGCATATGTCCACATATGTGTGTAGTTTGTGTTGGTGCAGGTATGGATGTGCACACATATGCCAGGTCTGTATTTCTGTTATGCGCTTAGAGAACAAGCCATTTAATTTATGTAAGCAAATCATCTCTGCCTTGCAAGCCTTCTTTTCGATGTTTGGGCCAAGTCTGGTTTCCATGGTCACCAAGTCCTTTTATCAGAGGCACCTCCGCATCTGTATCATTCCAGAAGCTTGAAATCCTCCATGCCTCCTGTCACTGTGCTGGCCTCATCCATCCTGCGCTCCTGACCTAAGCTTGTGGAACTGGTTAGAGGACAGACAGCTTCAATAGAGGCAGCATCCTTCCAATCACCTGGGAACGTACCCACAGCTCCTGGGACCTCTTTGGTTAGTTACCATATTCACTCTTATTTATATTTTATATTGACATCCGATTTTCAGACAAATTTACATTTTCTGCAAAAAAACAAATGTTGAACTGTTTATTTGAATTTCTGGGTTAACGTTATCTATCTCTTATTCAAAAAGTTACCTTGATAAACCTCCCACTGGAGTTGTCTAAATGCAAATAAATACTGAAAAAGGCCTTTCCATCCTTTGACTTTTATCCTCCAGTCATGGATAAGGGGAAAATGATAAATCCCCCAACCTGGAGCTCCTCAAGAAAGGGGTTCTAGGCTCCTCAAAAGTGATGATCCGGCATGACACTCCCCCATGCAAAATAGCTGGAAGGAGACTGATGGGCTTGTCAACTGACAAAAGGTCTATGAGATGCGTATTCATCAACAAGGCTACTGGGCTTGTAGTGTAGGAGGGAAACTGCAGACCACAAGGAGAGAGGGCTAGGACCAGGGCAGGGTGAAGAATGGACGGTCTGACAGGCTCTTTTCTCCACGCAGCATTACTGTGGAAATCAGCAGCACTCAGTAGGGGAGAGAAGTCATCACCAGGCATATATTAACAGGACGGATATGAGCACCAGCTGTGTCCTAAATTTCTTTCCACACCTCGAAGGCCAGGTGACCACAAACAAGGATGTTCTCCCTTGAAAACAGTGCAAAGACAGAGCTTTGTTCCACATCCCCTAAATTCATCATAAGGAGCATAAATTGTCACAGCATTCAGCAAAACCCTTTGTAGTACACACTGCCAACTGAGATGATCCAAGCTCACAGGGAAAAATGGAGAGGCACTTAAAGAGCACCACTAAATACAAGAATTATGACTAGAAGGAACTTATACCAGGCCCAAACAAAAGCTAAAACACAGTCGCATAATTTAAATTAGTCCATTAAACATTCTCAAGAAGATAAACAAAGAGTTACTTATAAAAGAGAACCAAGGGTCTGTGTTATTTGCATTAATTTTTATCTAACTAATTATTTAATTAATCTTACTACAGACCAGGGCTTTAACTTGTCGTGCCACAGTGCCAGCCCCAAGACTAGCTTTCAATCCAACTCAGTCACCAATGAATTAAGTCACTAAAGAAATGCTCAGACATTCAAAGAATGAGATGGTACTAGGATCTGATATCTAAGTGCTCCAGTAAAGAACAAAATCACAGAGGACAGGAGTCCCTGGAAGTGATGGTTTACATAGTCCACAAAAGGGGATATTTTCTTACAAACAAGGGACACAAAACAATCAGGTAGGAGATGCATATCTACAACAATTCAGACCAGAATTCTAGGTATTTCTGTCATACATGGACAGGGGTGTGGAGAGGAGAGCCTGATATGAAGACTGGGGTGACATGGACAGTGATTAATTGGAACTGGTAGGGAAATTACGTTACTTTCCATGGAGGCAAGAAGAGAAAGACAGTTCTGAGATCACAAGGTTCAGCAATCACTGCTTTTGAACTATGAACGTGGTTCAAAGGGAGCAATGCAAGTCACGATGGCAAATCAAAAAGCAGTGCTGAGAGTCAGAGAGGCTGGAGGAGAATCAACACTATCAGCTCATCTTCAGAATCTCACAAAACACAGACCTGAACACAGCACTGTCTACGCTATATGTGGATATCTACTGCTGTGCTCAGTCTGCAAATAGGAGAAAATGGTTGTCATCAGATTACAAGAGTTACTGTTGCAGGAAGTGAAGACAGGGTGGCCCACCAGGCTCTCCAAAGCATTAACATAGCTACTTTTACAAAGTGTTCAATCAAGGGGTTCTTTTCCCTTTTTGTTTTGCTTTTATATTTTTAGATGCACATTTTATGCATATTGCCCAAAATAATATGACTAAATAGTAAATATATATTATAGCTACAGAATTTTCTCTGCTTAATAGATGGTTTTATCAATAATTACAAATTTTTATAAATAACAAACTACATGCCAGTTTCCTTGTTTCCCTTGTTTGTATTCAGACTGTCCTACACAAATATTTTAGAACCTAATGTAGACATAATAAAATTACTGTGAATGGTGAAAAAATAAAAAGATTACTTCGTTGATTCCTCTTTGAACTTCTAAACAATCCTGTGCAATCAAATATGTTCTAAGCTAAATAGATTGTCTGTATATTTACATATTCTTTAATTTTAGAATGGTCTTTGCAATGTTTGGCTAATGCTTTTCAATTAATCCATTCATTCCTCTAAAAGGTATGGTGTCCACTTCCCTTAAAATACACCATGTGTTATGCTAATCACTACACATGAGTCATGTTTTTTATTTATTTGACAGAATTAGACAATGAGAGAGAGAGACAGAGAGAAAGGTCTTCCTTCCATTGGCTCACCCCCCCAAATGGCAGCTTACGGCTGGCACACTGCGCGGATCCGAAGCCAGGAGTCAGGTGCTTCCTCTTGGTCTCCCTTGCAGGTGCAGGGGCCCAAGCACTTGGGCCATCCTCAACTGCCTTCCTGGGCCACAGCAGAGAGCTAGACTGGAAGAGGAGCAACCAGGACCAGAACCCAGAGCCCTTATGGGATGCCGGCACAGCAAGTGGAGGATTAACCAAGTAAGCCACAGCACCGACCCCTATATGAGTCATTTGTAACACTATTAAAAAACAAAGACATGGAATAGGTATAATAACATGAGATTAAGGTAGGTAAATTCCTGAACATGGCACTTCTCTTCCTCTGTTTCTTTCCCCTGTTTGCATTCAGACTGCCCAATGCATTAGAATCTTAGTTTAGGTGAATCAACCTTCTACTAGCCTACTTTAAGATTCCAAGTGATGTCATTCTAGATGGCTAACGACAGGTGTCTGAGTCAGCACAGAGTCTCTATCAACAAAGGCTGGGAGAGGTTGATGTGTGTCTGAGGAAGGAGTGACTAAATCTCATAACAGCATTTTAAAAAGTCACATTTGAGACGCAGATTTAACCAAGAGCATAAACTTTTAACTGATATTTGGAATTTGTCTCAACAATATTCTGCCTTAAATTGCACATCATGTTGATGAGTCACTAGGAAGATATTTTCAAGACAAGAAATGTTCTGAGGGGGTATGAGGGCAAACTGTCTACATTCATTTATGCCAGAGATACTGAATGTTAAAATGCAAACAAACACACTCCTTTCTCTGCACGCAGATAGAAACTCAGGAAAAGACCCAATAAAATATTTAGTGGAAAAGCAAATCAGCACGCACAATCTCGATTGTGTGGTTCAGGAATACCAGTTGTACAGAGTGTACAAAGGAAATTCAATGTTCAGGTCTTCACACTTGTACTTGACTGTGCAAAACTCACACGGGATTGTTGATATAAAATAAAGATAAATATCTGTGAGAGTCTACAGGAATATGAGTAGCCTTTATTATGTAAAGAGCATTAGGCAGTACTATAGGCTAATGTTTAATACTTGCAAAGGAAGGAGAAATAATCAAATAATTAAATGTAATAAGTGATTCTTGATATTAGCATAGGTTCCACTCCAATGAATATTCATTTATTCTAGCTGATTCCACTATTTTCTAAACTGTATTATTTCAGAAGGCTAATGCTTTGACTATTTAAAATATCTGTTTTAGAATTTTCAATGTTTAAAGACTAGTGTCTGCAAATACTAGCTGATAGAATAAAAAAGGGAGAGAATGATCCAACATGGGAAGCGAGATACATAGCAGACTCATAGAATGGCAGATGTCCTAAACAGCACTCTGGCCTCAGAATCAGCCCTTAAGGCACGCAGATCTGGCTGAAAAGCCCATGAGAGTATTACAGGAATGGAAAGCCAAAACACTCTGGCCAAAAAAAAACCAAAAAAACAAACAAAAAAAAACAAAAAACAAACAAACAAAAAAACTAAATGAAAGATCTCCACGAGTGAGATCCCAGTGGAAAGAACAGGTCATCAAAGAAGGAGGTACCTTTCTCTGAAGGGAGGAGAGAACTTCCACTTTGACTATGACCTTGTCCAAATATGCTCAGAGTTGGTGAACTCAAAAGGCTTCCATAGCCTTGGCAGCTCATGACAAGAGCCTAGGGTGATTACTGATGCCATAAACAAGAGTGTCAATTTGTTAAGTCAACAACAAGAGTCACTGTGCACTTACTCCTCATGTAGGATCTTTGTCCTTAGTGTGCTGTACATTGAGATTTAATGCTATAACTAGTACTCAAACAGTATTTTTCACTTTATGTTTCTGTGTGGGTGCAAACTGTTGAAATCTTTACTTAATATATGCTAAACTGATCTTCTGTATATAAAGAGAATTGAAAATGAATCTTGATGTGAATGGAAGGGGGGAGGGAGAGGGAAAGGGGAGGGTTGCGGGTGGGAGGGAAGTTATGGGGTGGGGGAAGCCATTGTAATCCATAAGCTGAACTTTGGAAATTTATATTCATTAAATAAAAGTTTTAAAAAAAGTAAAAAAAAAAGAATTTTCAATGTTTATATAAAAAACACACATACCAAAATAGTATAGTTGCCATGATGTATTCATAAACACATGGATGCATACAGGAAATAAAAGTATTCTAGAGAAAGACTATTCAACTCAGAAGAAAAACACTAGCATTTTTCTAAAAAGCAGTATCTTAAAAGTAAATATTGAGTATTATTTAATATTATATATACACATGATGTATGTATGAAAATGGAACCATCCTTGGAGAACTGGCTTAAACACAGCCCCATATTTTTGTATCTTTTATAAAGGCTTCTAAAAAATAAGAAAATATAAAAGAAGCACAGCCAGGTAAGGAAGAAGTTCTGTATTTGTTGGGTATAATTTGTCAGAGACCTCAATCTTACCCATCTCTGATATCTTCCACACAGTTCTCAGTGTTCTCTTTCTGCCAAGTAGAAATAGCTATGTCACTTTCCTTCCAAATGTGTTCAAAGTCTCTGACTTCTACTGGATAAACGTAATATCATGATCTGGTCCCGTCCAGGCATCATACTCATTTCCTGTTTCTTAAGAAGCTGGTAATTTTTAAAATTTTTTCGCTTTCTTTCTTTTTCCTTCTGCACATAATCTGTTTAGGAGACTAGTTCCCTTGCATGATTTTTTCAGGAAATTGGTTCATTTTAAATGCTCAGAAGGAGTTTGGCACTTCCCTTGCTTTACCCTGAAAGTGACCAGATGAAGCCAAACTGTCTAAGTCAGTCTCAAGAAATAGAAAATGAATCAACCTACTTCCTACCCAGAACTTCCACTAGTGTGAGGTCAACCACAAAGGATACAGCTGTAACAACAAAAATTCCCCTCCTCTATGGTATCTAAGCAAGTGGATTAAAAAAAAAATTCTTTCCTGTTTTCTTATAAAGACACAGTCCCATCAAGTTAGGGTCTCCCTCTTGTGGGCTCATAACTCGAAGTTTTCCCCTTTCTTAATTCCTCACAATGCGGATTGCATTTCAACACGTCCTTTGGTGGGGCATTCAAAAAGCAGCAGCTACCATCATTGTCAAAGACAACACATAAGAAAGAAGAGAGAAGGGGTGGAGCCCGAACAGGGCAGACACTGTGATTTCCACCCCTGGATCCTGGCTGCAGCAGAAGCCACATCCTTGTGGGCCCCTAGAAATACGAGTTTTCCTCCAACTCTCTTGCAATGTCAAGGAGGCACCTTTTCATCTTTGTGAGTAGTGGGACCACTACAAATACGTTCCCCTGCTCTGCATCACTAACAATATCCTGCAATACTGAAGTACACATATTTCTAGAATTCATGGTAGTTCATGCCTTCATGGCTTGGCACAAGAGTCCTCATTTAGAACACTCTCCCAGTGCCCCTCAGCCTCATTAAACACTTTTCCCCATTTCACTCTTGGCTGAAATGATATTTCCACCATCATGATGCTTCTGATACAAATAGAAATTCAGTTCTTCCTTCTCCTATTCTTCTGTATAAAAGATATAATCAAGGCCTAATGAAAACATTTGTTGACTTAGATACATTCCTAGGAAATACTACCGACATGGAGAGCAGGAACTGTGGATGTTAAAGCAAATTTTGATAGCTAACCCAGGACAGCGTCGTTCCTCCGCGAGTGAGGGTCTGGCAGCTAACCCAGGAAGAGCCGGGCAGAGAGAACAGCGCAGGGTCCAGTGTCATTCCTCCGCGAATGGGGGAGCGACAGGGAAATAAGTGTACAGTGACTCCTGTTGTTGATTTAACAATTGGCACTCTTATTTATGACATCAGTAATCACCCAAAGCTCTTGATATGAGCTGCAAAGGCTATGGAAGCCTCTCAAGTTTGCCAACTTCAATCTTATTCAGACAACGCCATACTCAAAGTGGAAGTTCTCTCCTCCCTTCAGAGAAAGGTACCTCCTTCTTTGATGGCCCATTCTTTCTGCTGGGATCTCACTCGCAGAGATCCTTCATTTAGTTTGTTGTTGTTGTTGTTGTTGTTGGATTTTTTTGTTTGTTTTGTTTTGTTTTGTTTTGCCACAGTGTTTTGGCTTTCCATTCCTGAAATACTCTCATGGGCTCTTCAGCCAGATCCAAATGCCTTTAGGGCTGATTCTGAGGCCAGAGTGCTGTTTAGGACATCTGCCATTCTATGAGTCTGCTGTGTATCCCGCTTCCCATGTTGGATTGCTCTCTCCTTTTTAATTCTATCAGTTAGTATTAGCAGACACTAGTCTTGTTTGTGTGATCCCTTTGACTCTTAGACCTATCATTATGATCAATTGTGAACTGAAACTGATCACTTGGGCTAGTGAGATGGCATTGGTACATGCCAGCTTGATGGGATTGAATTGCAATCCCCTGGCATGTTTCTAACTCCACTATTTGGAGCAAGTCAGCTTGAGCATGTCCCAAATTGTACATCTCCTCCCTCTCTTATTCCCACTCTTATATTTAACAGGGATCACTTTTCAGTTAGATTTAAACACCTAAGAATAATTGTTTGTTAACTAAAGAGTTCAACCAATGGTATTAAGTAGAACAAAAAAATACTAAAAGGAATAAAATAGTAAGTTGTTCCTCGACAGTCAGGACAAGGGCTGATCAAGTCATTGTTTCTTATAGTGTCCATTTCACTTCAACAGGTTTACTTTTAGGTGCTCAGTTAGTTGTCACTGATCAGGGAGAACATATGATATTTGTCCCTTTGGGACTGGCTTAATTCACTCAGCATGATGTTTTCCAGATTCCTCCATTTTGTTGCAAATGACCAGATTTCATTTTTTTTTTACTGCTGTATAGTATTCATTAACATGGAAGATTTTTCCATTTTTTTTAATGTATTCTTCTAGTTCTTTCTTCAGTGTTTTGTAAATTTCATTGTAGAGCTCTTTGACACCCTTGGATAAATTTATTCCAAGGTATTTAATTCTTTTAGGAGCTATTGTGAATGGGATTGACCTTAAAAGTTCTTTCTCAGCCATGGCATTGTCTGTTCATACAAAGGCTATTGATCTTTGTGTGTTGATTTTATATCCTGCCACTTTACGAAACCCTATTATGAGTTCCAATAGTCTCTCAGTGGAGTCTTTTGAATTCCCTATATATAGAATTATGTCATCTACAAACAGGGATAGTTTGATTTCCTCTTTTACAACTTGTATCCCTTTGATTTATTTTCTTGCATAATGGCTCTAGCTAAAATGTCCAGAATTATGTTAAATAGCAATGTGCAAGTGAGCATCCTTGTCTTGTTCCAGATCTTAAGGGGACTGCTTCCAGCTCTTCCCAACTCAATAGGATTCTGGCCATGCATTTGTCATTAATTGCTTTGATTATATTGAGGAATGTTCCTTCAACACCCAATTTGGTTAAGGTTTTCATCATGAAAGGATGTTGTATTTTATCAAATGCTTTCTCTGCATTTATTGAGATAATCATACGGCTGAACAGATTAAAAACGAGACCCACCTATTTGCCGCCTACAAGAAACTGCTCTCACTAACAAAGATGCATGCAGACTGAAAGTGAAATGATGGAAATAGATATTTTAAGCTACAGAAAGCAAAAAAATGCTGGTGTTGCCATCCTAATATTCTAAAAATAGATTTTAACACAAAAACTGTTAAAAGAGATGAAGAAGGGCACTATGTAGTGATTAAAAGATCAATTCAACAGGAAGATGTGACTATAATAAATGTATATGCCCCCAATTATAGGGTACTTGGCTATTTAAAAGAAATGTTAATGAATATATAGGCAGACATGGCCTCCAATACAATAGTAACGGGGGACTTCAGTACCCCACTTTCATCAATGGACAGACCAGCTAGACAGAAAATCATTAAAGAAACAACAAATTAATTGACACCTTAGACCAAATCGACCTGATATCTACAGAATTTTTCTCCCCACAGTTGCAGAATACACATTCTTCTCATCAGTGCTGGAACTTTCTCTAGGATAGACTGTATACTAGGCTATAAAGCAAGTCTCAACAAATTCAAAAAAATCTGAAATCATACCATGAATGTTCACTGGCTACAATGGAATGAAGCTGGAAAACAACTCAAGAATCTCTAGAACATATGCAAACACGTGGAGACTGAACAATATGCTACTGAATAAACAGTGGATCATAGAAGAAATAAAAAGAGAAATTTTAAAAAATTTCTGGAAATGAATGAAGGTGATAATACGTCATATAAAAACTTAGGGGATACAGGGAAAGCAGTGTTAAGAGGGAGGTTTATAGCAATTGGTGCCCACGTGAAGAAACTGGAGATGCTATCAATGCATCTCAAATACCTAGAAAAACAACAACAAGCCAATCCCAAACTAGAAGGAGCAAAGAAATAATCAAAATTAGAGGAGGAATAAATAAAACTGAAACCAAATAAGCAATACAAAAGATCAGTGAAATGAAGAGCTGTTTTTTGAAAAAAATAAACAAAATTGACATGCTATTTGCCCAACTAACAAAAAAAAAAAGGGCAGAAATGCAAATTAATCAAATCAGAGTTTAAAAAGGAA
Source organism: Oryctolagus cuniculus (assembly GCF_051225735.1). Taxonomy (NCBI): domain Eukaryota; kingdom Metazoa; phylum Chordata; class Mammalia; order Lagomorpha; family Leporidae; genus Oryctolagus; species Oryctolagus cuniculus. Next base: position 4,577,037 of record NC_142875.1, on the reverse strand, counting down.
ATATAACAACAGATACCACAGAAATAAAAAGAATCATCAAGAATTACTACAAAGGGCTGTATGCCAACAAACTTGGAAACCTAGAAAAAATGGATAGATTCCCAGACACATATAACCTGCCTAAATTGAGTCATGAAGACATAGAAAACCTAAACAGACCAATAACAAAGATAGAAATTGAATCAATAATAAAGACCCTCCCAGCAAAGAAAAACCCAGGACCAGATGGCTTCACTTCTGAATTCTACCAGACATAGAAAGAACTAATTCCAATTATTCTCAAGCTATTCAACACAATGGAGAGGGAGGGAATCCTCTCAAACTACTTCTATGAAGCCAGCATCACCTTAATTCCTAAACCAGAAAAAGATGCAATAGAGGAAGAGGACTATAGACCAATGTCCCTGATAAACATAGATGCAAAAATCCTTAATAAAATCTTAGCTAATTGAATTCAACATCACATCAGAAAGATCATTCACCCAGACCAAGTAAGATTTATCCCTTGTATGCAGGGATAGTTCAACATTTGCAAAGCAATAAATGTGATACATCACATTAACAAACTGAAGAACAAAAAACATATTACATAAATTTTGTGTCAATTAAAAAGAATATTCAAGGGACATTGGATGTGTTCAGTGGTGAAACTGACCCACTCTACTAATTATTTCTCCACTTAAATACTGATTTGAGGTGATTTCCTATGTGACGTAAATATTTTTTTCCTTGCAGTTAGCTCAGGTATCTATTTAGGACATTTCTGGATGAACACACACTAGAATTCATCTATGTAATTACTTTTTTCCCTATTTGAACTAGCACTCTACTATTGACAAATCATATCATTCTTTAATTTTTGTAAATACATTTTAAGCTGTAATTCCATCAACAAATAATTTTTATAAATGAGTTTAGTTAACTTTTCATAGAAATCTATTTAGTAGAATTATTTTCTAAAACGGGGCAGGTGTTGTGGCGTAGCATGTTAACCTGATGCCTGAGATCCAGGCATCCCATAAGGGTGCCAGTTCATGTCCTGGCTGCTGCACTTCCAATCCAGCTCCCTGCTAATGTACCTGGGAAGGGAGCAGAAAATGACCCAAGTATTTAGGGCCCTGCACCCATGTGGGAGATCCGAGTGGAGTTCCAGACTCCTGTCTTCAGCCTGGCCCAGCCCTGACTGTTGTGGCTATTTGGAGAATGAACCCACAGATGGAAGATCTCTCTCTCTCTCTAACTCTGCCTTTCAAGTAAATAGATAAATCTTTAAAAAAAAAAAAAAAAAGAAAGAAAGAAAGAAATATTTTCTGAAAGGGGTAGATATTCAGTGCGACAGTTAAGATGCCACTTGGGATGACTGTTTCCCAGTTTACAGTGCCTGAGTTAGACTCCAGCTCCTTTCTCAATTCAGTTTCCTGCTAATGTGTGCCCTGTGAAGTAGCAGGTGACGGCTTGAATACTTGGGTTCCTGCCACCATGTAGACCTAGACTGACTTAATAGTTCCTGGCTTTGGCATGACCCACCATTGGCTGTTGTAGGCATACAGGGAATGAACCAGCAAATTAAGATTTATCTATCTATCTATCTCTGCCTTTCAATTAAATAAATGTTTAAAAATAATTTAAAATAAAATGTGTTGAGAATCTTTCATCCTGGAAATTGTGATTTTTCTTCTTCTGTATTATTGACAAGGGCAATATCTAAATGAATGTGTTAAATATATAGATGGCACCAAAAAGGGACTCTAGAAAATCACTTGGGGCCTCAGGAATGCATGGAAATAGAAGAGGACGGGAAGGGTCGTTGATTTTTCCGAGAAGTTTTCCAGGAATGTCACGAGGCTGCACCACAATAGAACATCTGGCTATGCATGTTCCCAGCTCTGGACTGATCACAATGGCAGCAATTCCCAATCACTGAGGAGTTATTTTGTTTGTTTATGTGACTTTAATCACATAGAAAAACAAATTTGATTTTGAGATTGTAAAGTGTTTGACAGAGGTTTTTTTAGGTGAAAATGTTCTAGAAAGATTCAATGGTTAGTTTTCTTGATTCCTCACTCCCCAATCCTCAGATACTCAGATATCATGAACAAAAATAAATTGAATAAAACTCAGAACACAAAATATTCTAGTATTCTCATGTTACTAAAATCCTTTCAAAAACATGCTTTTTTTTTCAGTATCAAGGCCACTTGAGTCGATGGTAATGATCATGTCTGTTACATTCAACAGTCAATCTCGGCTACTTCATTGATCAGGCATATACCCGTATGAATAATGCCACACATACTGTCTTGTCAGTACTTTCTTGAAGACTTAAACACTCTATTCAACAATTAATCAAAGCTCTATGTGAAAAACACATTCATCTGAGAAAACAGCAGTTTGAAAATTTTTGAAAGAAAGGATATATTCGATGGAAGGCAATACATAAAACAAAACATAAATATAAAGCACTGCACTTGTAACTCCCATTCCCATTGCTTAAGTAAAGTTTTAGAAAGTTGTCAAATCTCCTGTGGCCAGTGTTATGTCATAGTGGTGAAAGCCATGACTCTGACACTGGAAGCCCATTTAGGTGCTGGTTCAAGTCCTGGCTGCTCTACTTTCCATCCAGCTCCCTGCTAACGGCCTGGAAAACTGTGGAAGATGTCCCAAGTGATTGGGCCTCTGCCACCTATGCGGGAGACCCAGAAGGCTTTGGCCTGGGCCAGCTCTAGCCATTGCATCCATCTGAAGAGTGGAAAATTTCTCTCTCTCTCTAACTTTCAAATAAATAAATCAGTCTTTAAAAAGGGAATACTTTCAGATCTCTTTTCACAGGATAGCAGTAGGTAAAATGTGGCCCATCCTATTTTTTTTTACTCTCTAACTGCTTATGAAAAAAATACATGAATACCTTAAGATGAAAGACCTCTTCCCCTGTATCCAGACTTGCAACCCTGTCGGAAAAATGAGGCAAGCAAAACAGATCTCTCTAAAACAATGTCACTATGAATTATCATTCTTTCCTTTTTTAGCTTCCTTAAACCTGCCATAACTGTTATGCGACATTCAGCTAAAAATGGGAGGGATAATGTAATGAAAAACAAGCTTATAGTGTACCACTATAATACTTTAGGGACAAGTGACAAGAAAAATTCTAAGTGTAGTCTAGAATATAGGAAAGCAAAGCTTTGCACCTGCTCATCAGCTCCACAGTCCCTCGCAGTGGAAGTTGACAGGATACACTACTACTTAATATCCTCAGGTATGATTCACAAAGAGCAAACATTAGGAGAATTCTTTATTCCTAAGTGCCATACATGTAACATGCACTACTAACCAGTCCTAATTGCATCTACTGCTGTTTATGTAACAGAATCAAACACATCCATTTTTAGCCACTGGGAAAGCAGTGGACAGCCGATTAAATCTAGTGGGTAATTTAAATTAGGTTTGTAGAGTTTGCAGAACGAATTAACGTAAACCAATAAACACATGTGGATGACTAGGTTACACCCTAAAAGATATTCCTCTATGAATACATATTTTTTTCTCTTTCTCTGAAGGTTGGCTATTTACTGACATGTGAACTCCAAAGGCCAGATGGCCAAAGCCATAAGAGATCATTAGACAGTTCCTGTTAAAATTTTGGACAACAATTAACAGAAGCACAGCAGGAGTTCCCACTGTTGACCCCCTAAAGTGTGGATAATCAGCAGCATATGTGTTTATTTATACCAGCAGGCACTTTTAATTAACAGCTCTGAGGTGTGTACTCTTTAGAATTTAATACAGAGTTTTAGGAAACAGGTCTGAAAAGGCACAGTTATAAATCACATTTCAGATTTAAGTTGGAGGCAGAAGACCACAGAATGTCAAGCTGTCTAATTTTGGTACAGATGGAGCAAATATTTATAGGATCCCAACAACAAAAATCCCCTTAGCTAGTTTCAAGGAATGTCGATGGTTGGTCTTTTTTTTTTCCAACTGAGCAAGTTTCTAACTTGGACAAGTTTCCATTAACTATGACAATAGCACTGCCCTGATACGTGGAATGTCACTGCTGGTACTGAATCCATGCTTTTACCTCCTGTTTCTTGCAGTGACACCCATTGTCTACAAGTGTGCACATGTGTACTTGTCTCAGGGGGCTCTCGACACATTCACAGTGAATCCAAGACAGTGAACTGAGATCCAACAGCATGGTTGTCTTGACCCAAGATGGATTTCCTGTTCACAGAGCCTCTCCGATGACTGGGAAAACTATACATTGTAAGCATTAAAAAATTATGCAGATTTACAGTCTTTGTTTTATCCTGATTTAGTCATTAAGCACACGGGACATTGTGCTTGAAGATGTACATAGGAAGAAGCAGAAACACTTGTTTCAACCCCAATTCTCTTCTGTGTGAGGCATTGGTCTCTCACAGTGTGACCCTAACAGCAGCTCCATGAACTCTTGGTTCACACGAGTTTCTGAAGCACATCAGACTTTTGGGCTGTCCAAAGGCAAGATGATATAAACACATTAATACTAGTGCAACCCAATGTTTTAATCACTCATTTTACTTTATCGTAGAACTTAATCTCATCATACTTTTTAATTCTGAAAGTACATCTGAAAATCATAAAGGTCTCATTTTTACTCTGTGTCTTTTCTTCATCTTTGAACACTTAATTCATTCGCAGTTTTGAAATTTTTTATTTGATAGCTAATAATATCATTTGATTTCCAGAGTAGCCATAAGAAATGACCAGAACAGATGCTGTTGCCTTTATAAGCAACAAGAGTGAGTCCCACAAATCGCAGAGCAGGCCAAGGGATTCACATGTGGGATGCCAGGTTCCCTGAGGACAGCTTTCTTCCCTTGACCTCACTGTCTCCTGCTCACCCTCAGCTGCCCACACCTCTTTAGAGGACTGCAGAGTGTTCCTCACCTCCAAGATACACACAAATCTTCTTTAAATACTCTTTCAGGGAACAGCATTGTGGGGCAGTACATTAGGTCACTGCCTGCAATACCAGCATCCCATACGAGAGCCAGTTCGAGTCCCAGCTCCTCCACTCCCAGTCCAGTTTCCTGCGTATGCACCTGGGAAAGCAGTGGAAGACGGCTCAATTAGCTGGGACCTGGACGCCCATGTAGAAGGCACTCATGGGGTTCCAGGATCCAGGCTTCCACCTGGCCCAGCCTGACCATTGTGGCCATTTGGGGAGTGAAACAGCTCACTCTGTCCTGCTCTCTGTAACTCTGCCTTCCAAATAAATAAAATCTTAAAAATATTATCTTCACACTCTTAAATCATGAAGAAGTTATGCACTATACTTGTTCTAAAGTATATTTAATAATATTGTTAAAGAAGCAAAAGGCATTTCACAGGTATATTTGTTTATTATCATTATGTAATAAGAGGTTTGCATGGCCCATATTAAATATACTTGGATAATACTCCTGTATTATAAGTCAATGTGAACCTTGAAATTCAACAAAATCTTTATGTGGTTCAGCTTTGCTTGAGATTAGATAAATGTTAATGAGTTCAAGGAACAAAACAATAGATGATTTTATTATATTAGATAACTGGAACTAGAGTATTTTTTTACAACAGTAATAGCAAATTTGATACAATATTTGGGTGAGGATGACATTTCAATTACTCATTAGCATAGAACAAAGCAATATTGTTCAATTGTAACAATAAAGACTACTGCTTTTGGTGGGCTTATTTAAAATCATAATTAACTTACTGAAAAATAAAACACTTTCAGTTCTTTCTAGTGACTTCACCACGCCATTTATGGGCAGAAATTACATGAAACATTTATAAAATACTTCAGTTGAGAAAGAGCCTGGGCAATTGGTGGGGAGGAGCAGTTACATAGCGCAAGCTGTGTGATACAAGAAGAGAAAGACAACAACACTCATGTTAATATCAGGTCAGGGCCTGTTTTGTGGTGCAGCGGGTTAAGCCCTGCCTGCGACGCTGGCATCCCATATGATGGGTTTGAGTCCCTGCCACACACATGGAAGACCTGGTTGGAGTTCAGGCTCCAGGCTTTGGCCTAGCCCCGCCCAGCCTTTGCAGCCATCTGGAGAGTGATCCAGTAAACAGAAGATCTCTCTCTCTCTCTCTCTCTCCCCATCTCTTTAATTCTGCTTGTCAAATAAATCTTTTAAAGTTAATAAAAAATTAAAGATGATTAGTTCTAGATTTTAAATTGCATTTGAAAAGGTCACTATTTCCATTTATGAATGCCAAGACACTGCCAAGATATGTACCCTGGTTAACAGGTTATACCCAGCTACCAATGCCTGCTATAGGGATTTTGTGTTCTGCTAAGACTGGACTACACATATACATATCTACACATATAAACTACTTACATATTATTGCATTTAAAAAAAAAGACATAAAGAATGATTCCATGATATATCTAGGATGCAATTTCACAAACCACAGAAGACTAACATCTTAAAAGGCTCATAAAATCATAGAATGGTTTCAAAGAATGCTGATGAGATATCATTTTGTATGCGGCAGTTATCTTTTAAAATCCATTTCCTTAAATTTTTATAGGTTAATAATATTATGGTCACATAATGAAAATGAAAATTCTAGTTAAACCATAACCAAGTGGGAATACTGTTCTTTATATATTTGGTAGTGCAGTTTATATAACAGAACCAGAGGCTGTAATTCCTGTTAGAGATTTAAGAAACAACCTGCCCCAAATAGTTACTGTCTATGGAAATTCAGAGCCTTCCTTTTGGTTTAGTAACTTAACCAAAAACCTGTAGCTAAATTTTGGTGGAACAAAGATCGTAATCCAAGTCTTATGACTTGCTCCACACATTGCACACACTATACAAAATTTCCTAAACACTGTCACACACTAAACATCTGGGGCCTTAGAATTAGCTTAGTCAAAGTGTCCATGACATTATTGCAAACTTCATAGGAAAATAATCCCTGTGCTACTGAGAGCATAGTTGAAATAATCCTTTAATAAAAAATATATTCTCAGAGGGGACGGCTCTGTGGTGCAGCAGGTTAACACCCTGTCCTGGAGCGTCGGCATCCCATATGGGTGCCGGTTCGAGACCTGGCTGCTCCACTTCCTATCCAGCTCTCTGCTATGGCCCAAGTCCTTGGGCCCCTGCACCCACATGGGACACCCAGAAGAAGCTCCTGGCTCATGGCTTCTGATCAGTGCAGTTCCAGCCACTGCAGTCAATTGGGGAGTAACCAGAGGATGGAAGACCTCTCTTTCTCTGTCTCTGTGTGTGTGTGTATCTCTAACTTTCAAATAAAAATAAAATAAAATAAATATATTGTCAGAGATTTTCAACAAACAACATACACTAGATGAAGTATAGTATTTAAATGGAAGTAATGCACTTTTTCTTAAAATTACTTATTGATGTATTTGTAGTTACATATATTTATTTAGAAATGGATGTGATCCTCCATAGACAGGAGTGTCAATTGGTAAAGTCAACAACAGGAGTCACTGTGCACTTACTCCTCATGTAGGATCTCTGTCCTTAATGTGCTGTGTATTGAGATTTAATGCTATAACGAGTACTCAAACAATATATTTCACTTTGTGTTTCTATGGGGGTGCAAACTGTTGAAATCTTTACTTAATGTATACTAAACTGATCCTCTGTAAAAAAAAAAAAAAAAAAAAAAAAGAAATTATCAACTCCCAACTTGACTCTCACTGGGATTAAACATGACAATAGGTCTGATCTGATTTCATCATCATTTAAAAAAAATCATCTATTATTTTTCACTTTATGTTTCTGTGTGGGAGCAAACTGTTGAAATCCTTACTTAATGTATACTAAGCTGATCTTCTGTATATTAAGATAATCGAAAATGAATCTTGATGTGAATGGAAGGGGAGAGGGAGTGGGAAAGGGGAGGGTAGTGGGTGGGAGGGACGGTATGTGGGGGAAGCCATTGTAATCCATAAATCGTACTTTGGAAATTTATATTCATTAAATAAAAGTTAAAAAAAAAGAAATGGATGTGATCCTTTCAGAGTTTATTCTTTCGAGGAGTTTTATCTCTTAACTGCCATATATGTCAAAACTTTGAAAGACAAACCTTGCAGTGGGAAAGATAAATGCAAACACAGAAACTGGGAAAACACTTTCATGAAGACTTCTTGAAATTTACCCCTCTGTTCCCAAAGAAATATGCTCTACCATTGTTGGTAGTGACCGTGGAAAGAGGGCGTGCCTCTTCTTTCAAGCAGGCAATCAATTTCAAAGATCAAAGATGTGCTGAAGTTTCTTCAGTTGATGAGGTCTTTATTTGATATTGCATGAAAAAATCAACAAAACAACAGAGGCACAACTAAGCCTCAATATGGATGGGATTTCTCCAAGCAGAAAACATATCTGGCCATGACAGGGGAAAGATGGTTTTTTGCCTCAACAGAAGGTGTCTCCTGCTTCCAACACTAGTGTCTTGCCATAATATTGAGTCTCTCATTCTCCATATTTGCTTTTATTGGCTATATTCATCTGGCTACTACCAAATGTTCTATTCCCTCCACATGGAAACTGTCTGTTTGGAATGAGTTTGACTGGGGTCAGCAGGTCTTCATCGAGTATGGAGCACCTCATTACATACACGTTTTCTAGAAGAGCTTTAGAGCATTAAATTAGCTTGTTGCTATGGTGTTTGGGTAGGGGATTATCTTTCATGCAACCATCTGTGGCTGAGATGGCAGACTGATATGAAATAGAAGGCAACATTTTGGAAGAGGGTTTGCTTACATTCCAAGGCGTTTGGAAAGCTTTTAGGTACTAGTCTTAAACTCCTAACACTGGTATCTATCAAATATTCTTAGTAGCTATCATTGTAGTCATTAGTTGTCAATTTGATGATAAGGATTGTAGAAGGCCTTTTCAGTTCAAATCCTAGAGAAATCTAAGGCCGAATAATGGGCTAATACTGAAGATCTCTGTGCAAACCTTATCCATAGGATTCAAGTATTGTTCAGGACTGGATGGCAGCTCCTCTTGACCCATACTTCAATTCAGGGCTTGGTTTACTCTTTGCTGTCTGCTTCCTTGGAAATGAATGTGTGATCACAAAGGGTGTAACCAGGGATAAGAAGTTACTGGCTGTCACGCCTGTTTCCAATATTGGAATTGCGTCTCCAATCTTAAATTACAAACGCCACATTTCACCCATGTTAAACTAGCAGAATTGCATAGGTGCTGTACTGTGTGCGGCAGATTATCACAGTTCTCCTCTTAATCTTGGTCAGAGAATGAACAGTATTTTTTCTCCAGCCCTTCCTTTGATTTTTATCTGAATACCCAGGCACCAGTGATTGCCATCTTGGCTATTAATCACAGAATCATTCTAGTTAATGTGATTCAGCTGTTTTGCTGATGACTACTCAATTTTAACATTTATTATGCCTAAGAGACTTGCAAAAATGGAAAAAAATAAGTAGTGCCTTCTTTTAGAAATCAATTATGGGAAATGTACTATAACACTATAAGCAAAATATAAAATAAAACTGAGTTTATTATTTAAATGATAAAGGAAGGACAATGCAATATCCAAATGATTGAAATATTATTCATGAGTATATTTTAACTATTCAAACATTCATTTTTATTTTATTAATACTTCATGAAATATTTTGAGCTTTTTTTATTACGTGATGTTTGAATGTTGTCCAAATGTCAAAGCTATTGTTAGCAACATCAGCAAATCTGGATTTATGGCTAAATAAATAAAGGGACTTTATTAAAAATGAATTAAAAACAATATATAATCATTGAAAATATATGCTAAATTTTCATTTTTAAACATGCATGCTACTTTAGTTGAATCTTAATAAACTACACCTATATTTTTAAAATCAGGAAAAATAACAACTTTCCTTAATTACCAGACATAATGAAGTTAAGAGATTTTAATTACTATTCAACATCTTCCATTTTGAATTTACTGCATAGACATTGCTGAAAGTAGGAACTATTTTAGAATTACTCTAAGAATATAGTAACATAACACAATTAAGTTCTGCTATGGGTTAAATCATGTTCTTCAGAATATCTGTTAAAATCCTAATGCCTGCCACCTCAGAACGTGACCTTAGTTGGAGATTGGGTCTTGCAGATATTAATTCCTTAAGATGAGGTCACAGTGGGGCCACAGCGGAGGGAAGTGGGTCCCTAGGCCTATATGGCCAATAGACTGGCATAGGACTGTGGCCAATGAAGGTAGGGAGGTGAGCATGTGAAGGCACCCACAAGCCAAGTGACGTCTGGCATTGGCAGCCCACTCGGAGACAAGGAAGGACTGTGTCCTGCATTCTGAGGACTATGCCCCAGCCAGTCCCTTGACCTCAGATTTCCCAGCGGAAGCCCTAGGAGATGATGAATTCCTGTTCTAAGCCCCACGTTTGTGGTGCTTTGTAACAAAAGCCCTGGCAAACAAGCAAAGCTGTTCTTAACTAGTTAAGAAAACCTACCAGATCAAAGATGTTGTGACATGTTTACAGGAGACAAATGTAGAGATTTGTCAGTCTTAAATGTCTCAGTCTCAGCAACATTTTATTAATGATTTAACACTTCTTAGTAATGCCCTGTTAGCTAAAATGAAGTCTTTTGGATGAATTACTATGCAAGGTCTTGGAAGTTCACGTTGAGAGGCCCAATCATTCACCCTTGTCTGATTGGCCCTCTGATAACAGCATTTTCCTGAACTTGCTGTAGGTCATACTCAGTGAGGCTCTCGCTGTGCTCAATGGAGGCTGAGCTGGAGAACAAACACATGATTTATTACTGGCAGTAGAAAGAGTCTTGGTGGGGCATGAGTTCAGCCAAGGCAAGAGCACACAGTCTGAGTTGTAGGACACTGGCATAACGTACTAAGGAAGATAACTTCTGAGCTAGGTTTTAAACAACAGTGAATAAAATTATCCCATGAACAGGGGCACTCCAGAGCTAGAAAAAAGTTGAGACCCATTTGACCTGCCCTGCAGTCACCGTTAACACTGCCTAAGTTCTCCATCTATCTAGATTCCAGTTTCAATTCCAGGTTTGACCCTTTGTTTCCACAGAAACATTTGCAAGCAACCATAAAATAGCAGCACAGTGATTAAATCAGACTTTCTCAAATGGGAGTTTCTGCAAGAAGGAAGAGTAATTGCAAGCATTAGGACATTTGGATGGCTGGTGGCAGCAAAGCAGATCTTTCTTTAAGACCGGCAAATGCACAAACCCCCTTCCCCTAATCAGCTCTCTGCAGACACACTGCCCACAGACCTCAGTCACCGTGCACAGGAAGACATGGCTCAGCAGTCACAGCCCATTTGCCTTGGGCAAGTGGATAGCCAAGAGTCCGCGTCTGGGCCCCGAGGCAGCCAAGATCAGTTCATCAAGAAGAGGCGTGTGTGTGTGCGCGCGTGTGTGTGTAGAAAGGGCACATTAATGTCTTACACCTGTGGATTTTTTCTGACGAAGAGAGGGAGGACTGGATGAGGATTTCGAGGAGTAAAAATGGAAGAAGGGAAAAACGGTGCTGTTTCCAGTGAAGCTGAGAGAAAATAAATTTGCGCTTCCTAGAAAATACATGCCCTTCAGAATGTGCTTTATTCATTTACAAAAAGCTTTTGATAGCCTCCGAGTAATTCTACTGCAGCTAAACCATCATTAGCAGAAGACGCCAGCTTGCGTTCACAAGTGCGTTTAATATAGCATAATTTATGGATTTTAGCTTCACAATAAGTGCCACTTACCCTGTCTGGCACCTCCTCCTCCTCCCTCCTCTGTCACCAAGTGTCAGCTATGAGTGCAGTGGCCTCCAGCAGGGAGCCCTGTGGGCAGCTGTTGCTGATCCGCCCAGGAGAGCTGGCTGGCCTGAAATTCCTATTGCTCTCCTGCAGGGCAGCTGTGGAGCTGGGCTGGTGGCACCATCTAACCTGTGCTAAGTCTTTTAATAAGTAACTGGTGCGTATTCTGTAGCATCTGCAAAGAATTTAAGAAATCGAACAGCAGTGATTCCGAGTTCTAAGTCTGCGTGATCCATTCAGCTGTTTGAGCACAAACACAAAAGCACACAGCTTTACATTCGTATTCCTCTAATTCTAAGCACACGGAGAGGAAGGATTTTAACACAGGAGACAAATTAAAGAAGAAATCACCTAGCAAAATGCTGCCTGTTAGGAAAATGGCGCAGTTTTATCTATGGCGCCATCTACACCCTGACACCATCCTAGGCTCTAGCCCCCACCGCCATTGCTGGAAGCCAGGTGGCCACTTGGCCCAACCACTGGTGTCAAGCTCCACCCCCATCCTAATGGGATTCGATGCTCCTGCTTCCCTGCCCCTGGCAAACTTTTAAAGGGACCTGTTCCTGAACACGTGGCTCTCTCCTCTCCTCTTCTCTCTTCCTCTCTGCTCTCTGCTCTCTCTTTTCTCCTCACTAGCTCCTCTCCTCTCTGCCTCTCTCTCTCTTATACTCTCCTTCTCTCTCTTTTTCCTTCTTTGCCCCTTCCCTCCAGCTTGCTGGTTTTCCCCAATAAACCCTTTCCCTTACTCTGGTGTTTGGTGTGTTTTGTGACGGGTTAACGCCACCTTACTTCAAACACATGCTTTCTTCAAGCAGTACTAGCTGCCTAATTTAAGGAGCCTCTGTTAAAACATTATTAAGAATATCAAGATGGCAACAGCGGAGCATTAAACCAAGCTCGGACCCTTCTGAGTAAGAGTCACTTGCGACTGCACAGGTCTTGTCCCTGGAAGGTAACACTTTCTTCATGGTTTGACTCCACTGTGTTCTGCGTTTACATCATCCCTTTTGTATCTTTTATTTTCATCGAATAATTTATCTCTCCTCTTTTTTACTTTATCATGGATGAAGTCTTCTATTAATTCATAGTTTTACTTGAAAGCAATAAAATAAATGTTATGCAGTCTTTATCACTAGAGACAGATCATTGAATTATTTCTAAGCATAAAGGTTTACAAAAATAAATCCAGAATTCCTTGAGCTATGAGAGGTCAGAGCTTACTTGAAATATTGCTAACCATTGCTCTAAGAAAATAGTGTCTAGCTAAGAGATAGAAAACAGTAATTCAGAAATGACCTTATATTAAACAAAATTTTGTATTGGTTTACCATGTTGAATTCAACATTGCTGAGTAGAAAAATAATCTCTTCAAGTATTAAAATACTAAAATACCAAGACACACAACAGGAAATTTTACAGATCCAGTGTGTTGTACAGATTGACACACAGAGTGGGACTCTGGCACAGCCAGCCACACTAGAACCCACTGACTTTTATTTCTTTGTTGACAGGAAGGGGATAAGTAATATTCAAAACAGTCTTCCATGCACATATTACTTTCTTCAACAGCTTTCCTGAGGTTTGCTTTGTATCTCCACTCAGTTCAAGTGTGCAACTCAATGATTTTTGAGACCTTCACCAAATGTTGAAACCATCTTCTGGACTCATTCCTTCATCCACGTGCTCACATCTTCAGGCCCACTCACGTGAAGTTTCCATTCCCACCACAAGCCCCAGAAAATCGCTTATCTTTTCCTATCTCTATAGATTCATCTTTGTTAGATATTTCATGGAAATCTGTGTTTCTTGTGTGTTTTTTTTTTTTTCACTTGCTATTGCTGAATAGTATTCTACATATTTGTCTTTCCATTCTTGACTGATAAATGTTTTGGTTATTTCCTGTTTGTGGTGTTATAAATAAAGGTTCTATCAAAATGTACATGTAAGTCTTAATGTGGGCATGTATTTTCATTTCTCTTAGGCAGATAGCTGGCAGTGGAATTGAAGCATCATGTGGTGGCTTTATGTTTAACTTTTTGAGAAATTACTGAAGATTTTTTTTCAAAAGTAGCTACAAGACTTTACATTCTCATATGAATGTGTAAGGGGTCTTTGTTTCCCCACATCTTGCCAAAGTTTGCTTCCGTCTGTATCATCTTCTATAACCATCTTGGTGTGAATTCAGTGTCCTGGGAATTTTCATTGTGTTGTCCTGATGAGTTATGATGTTGAACGTTGCTTGATGAACTTATTAGCTGTTTGTACTTCTTCTTCCACATATCTGTTGATACCTTTTGCCTACTTTTTGATTGGTTTGCCTTATTATTGAGTTGTAAATGTTCCTTGTAAGTTCTGACAACAAATTCATAGGTTCACAAATGTTTGGGCAACTATTTTCTCCCAATCTGCTGCTTATCTTCTCATTTTCCTAATGCCATTTTTAAATTTAAAAATAATTCAAGTTCACTACATCTTTTCTTTATGGACTGTGCTTGTAGGGTCACCTTTTAGAAATCGCCACCTCACCCAAGGTCTCAAAGTTTTTTCTCCTTTTTTTCTGTAAGTTTTGTTGTTTTTGCTACTTCACTTGAGCCCATGATCCATTTTCAGTGAATTTTGTGGGTGGTGTGAGACACGGGCCTGAGTTCATCTTTCTGCCTGTGGATACCAATTGTTCAAGCACCATCTGCTCAGCAGACTACCCTTCTCCAGTGATTATTTTTGGCACCTTTGTCAGAAATAAATTGGGTGTATAAATATAAATATTTATTTCTAGACTGCCGATTCTGTTTCACTTGTCCATATGTCTATCTTTACTGTCTTGACAACTGAAGATTTATCTTTTAGTGCAGAAATTGGTGAGTGAAAGTTGTCCAGCTTTGTCTTTTTCCAACTTGTGTTGGCTCTTTTTTGTGCTCTGTGCCTCCCTATAAATTCTAGATTTGTTTATTTGGGGGAGCGGGATGTGGAGTAGGGAAACTTGTTGCAGATTTGAGAGAGGTTGGATTGAAACTATGTATCAGTTTACAAAGAAATGTCATTTTCAATATTGCTTATTGACTCTTTCAATATTATTTATTCAATATTTTTATTGAATTTTTCAATCCATAAATATGGGATATATATCCATTTATTTCTACCTCCTTTGACTTCTCTCAGCAAAGTTTTGTGATTTGCAGTGTAGAAGTCTTGACTTCTTTTAGTTAAACATATTCATTCGTATTCTTTTTGTTGCTCTGTGAGTGGGAGTTTATTCTTGGTTGTATTTTTGAATTTTTCATTTTTTGTAAGCATAAATTACTTTTTAATGTATCTGAGCAAAGGGGTAACAAAAGGCACTGGCTGTGTATATGGAGAAGGGGAGGAAAAAATACAAAGAGAAAAATAGCAGGTTATTATCTAAGTGAACTAATTTGCCATACATATACATCTTTTGACATAAAAAACAAGAATAAAACCCTGTGTATCTCTTTCCTTACTTTTTTGAACAATGACTGCTGGAGCTGTAGGCTCAGGCATTGAGTGACATCTTCCTTCGTCCACTGTGGTTCTCTGGCTCTGTGTCTCACTGCATATGCAGCTCAGCCAAAGCTGTGAGACTCCTCAAGTCGATTCCTCTTTGGTCATTTTTTTCTATAAATATTGTCTCATCAGGTTGAAGAGCTTAGAGTATCAACACATGGATTCTGACTCCAGCCCAAATCCCACAGCCAAGTGATAACTGTGGGGAGCAACTCGGACTAGACTAAGTTACTGGAATTAAGACTTATTCTATGCATCTGCTCTCCCACAATATGGCGCTGAGAAGGGAGAAGCAGCTTCTACACAGCTGCCTCCAGTTCAACCAATAAACAGCAGGACCTGCTCCTGATTGGAGAGCAGCGTACTCAGCGTGTGGGTAGCAGAGTTGGGATTGGTGGAAGAGAACTATAAAGAAGGAGAGAGACAACATGCACCAGGAACATCTGAAGGAACACCTGCGCAGCCCCCGAGAGAGCCGGCCGGCAGTGTGCCGCTCCCCTGCGGAAGTGGGGAATGTGGCCAGGGGGAACCGCCCTTCCACGGAGGTGGAAGGGACAGCAGCCAACCCGGGAAGAACCAGCAGCAAACCCGGGGAGGGCCAAGCAGACGAAAGAACAGCAGGGTCCTGTGTCATTCCTCCACGAAGACGGGGAGCGACAATAACCTTGAATCCTCACTTGCACAGGGCGATAGGAATCTTTTCATGACTTGCTTGCTTCACTCTTCTTTGCTTTGCTTTTTCATTTTTCCCTTTCTACTGGATTTTGTCACTCTGGTTAGTGCGTACATCTCTGTGAAATCGTTGCTCCTGAGCAGGCAAGACTATCATCCCTCTTGCCTCTGGTTTTGGTATAGTCTTCCAAATACCTTTGCAGAGTTTGTGGAGTTGAATCATTTGTGCATTTGTGTGCCATGCTTTAACTCAATTGATTAATATGCACATCTGGGTTCTTTTCCTATTTTGCTAAGTTAAAAGACCCAATCATACTCATGTTTTCTTGAGTTTAATAACTTTCATGAGGATTCGGGAAGATCCCCGAAAAACTTGAATCACAGAATCAAAAGACATCCGCAATTGTGCTGCTTCCTGGCTAATTGTCATTGGCCTTGAGACAACCCACATTCCCTTGCAATGCAAAAGAGGTGGCTTGTCTCCACATACCCTTTTTGTGTGGAGAAACTTTGCAAACATTGCCTTCTCCATCCTCTATGGAATTTTCTTTTAAATAAAGCATTTTTCTTTCAAGATTGGTTTATTTATTTGAAAGTTGGAGTTAGAGAGAGAGAGACAGATGCATATACACAGAGAGAGAGAGAGAGAGAGATCCTCCATCCACTGGTTCATTCCCCAAATGGCCACAATGGACAGGACTGGGCTAGGCCAAAGCCAGGAGCTAGGATCCTCACATAGGTCTCCCACATGGGTGGCAGGATTCCAAGAACTTGGACCATATTCTGCTGCTGTCCCAGGGGCACCAGCAGGGGAACAACCAGTACTCAAACCGGTGCCCATAAAGGGATGTTGTGGCTATACCACAAATCTGGTCCTGTCCCCCTATGGAATTCTAACAAATGATAGCAAGATACTTCCAAACTTCATTTGAGAAAAAAAGAAAATGAAAGAAAAGAAATCTCCGTTTTTTTTTTTGAAATCACATCTAACTTTTTAAAATAAGATGTATTTATTATTTGAAAGTCAGAGCGGCAGGGAGGGCGAGACAGTGAAGCTAGCTTACTCTCCAAATTCCCACAACAGTCTGGGCTTGCCCAGAATAAGCTACGAGTCAGAGACTCCATCTGGGTCTCCACATGGGTGGCAGGAACCCAAGTATCTGGACCATCATTGGCTGCCTCCCAGGTGCCCTAGCAGAAGGCTGGATTGAAAGTGCAGAGTAGCCAGGACTCAAACCAGGCACTCTGAGATGGGGAGAAGCCTCAACCTGCTGTGACACAACATCTACCCCAGCACCTGTATTCCTATTACCCATAATTCACCAGCATTTTTAGAATATTATACACTCTCCTTTTCTATCATTTTTGAATTTTCAGATATAGCCTAGGGTGTAAGTT